>NW_012103809.1:2974790-2991984 GCF_000951045.1 Mandrillus leucophaeus
TTTTTAACTTCAGGCTGGTGGTCTGTCTGGGATATATTTTATGTGTGAGGGAAAAATAAAATTTTATTTGCTGCCTGCAGACTAAATTCCTTTAAAGAAGAAAGTTTATTGATGTTGTAAGCAACATGATGCCTCTTGGGATGAAGGATGACCTGGGCTCAAGCCACCTCCCCCACCTTCCTCTCTTTCATCACATTCTTTTAATTAAGAAGTCGGCTGATTGAAAGTTCATTAGCTGGCACATTTCTTAGTTTTGGCAAAATAAGGTTATGTTTTAAGAAATCTAACAGGCTCCTGATGTCACGTTAAATAAGAGCATCTTCCCTTTTTAATGTTTCATCATTTAGTTAGCATATTAAACCCTTAACATTTCTTCAAATTGCTCCCTTACTATGACCCAACAATATAACCACACCTTCGTTTCCTGATTTTATGAAATATATAATTCCTATTGGAGGAAGGTCATAATAAGTTACACGGTATTTCTATATCTCAGGCTTGTCATGGAATAATTTTGTTCCGAGAAAGAAAATAACTTAATTCCCCCTGAATTTAGATTATTCATCCTGTCAGTCACCATCATTTTGTGAATCACCTCAGGAAAAAAATGTGTCTCTCAGACCAGAAAATGAACTCCATAAAGATACTAGTTTGCCACCATCAAGGACCCTAGGAGATCATTTTCAGTCTTATGGGTTGTAAAGAGTTTCCTTTGTTTAAAAGCAAACTGGGAGTTAAAAAGCAAGGAAGTAGGAAGTTCCTAAAAATTATATGAGGTCTTAGAAGTAAAGGTGTGGTAGCTGTGTCTCCAAAGTGATGTTTAATAGGGTAGGGATTTGCCGCTGAGTAAATTAGCTATGGGAGGATTATAAACCGTGGTTTGCAAGCTTGAAATTTTTTACATTTTCATCTTCTTTCTGTGTTGTTCTAAGTATTTAACAAATTCTTTTGGAAGTTCAGGCCTACTTGAGCTACAATGAACTATTCAAGAAGAGGGGAATTTCTCCACACTTCTATTAGAGTTTGGAAGTGGAAGGCAGTCCTGCAATTTAGCTGGTGGTAGCAGCAGTAACTCAGTTGAGAGCCCCAAAAAGGAAAATGACGTTGAAGAAGATGCCTCTCGTGTCATATGATTCAACCATATCCGGAGATCGTCTTTCAATGGTAAAATCTTACAGGTTTTTTGTATGGACTAAGAAATATTTTTTCTCATACCACCCCTCCCTAACGTTGTCTCTGGTGCTTCAACCCTTACAAAACAGAATTACTATCATGTTAATGATTATCTAATTTGCTTTCTTTTCTTCAAGATGTTTATGATTTCTAGCTATTCCAATAAGACTCTATGTTCTTTAACGTTAGGGATGTGACTTAAAATTTGCTGTCTTCTCACAAGGATTATCACATACTAGGTAATATACATGGTATATACATAGTACATTTATCTTTTGTTTATTTATTATTATTGACACTGAGTCTCACTCTGTTGTCCAGGCTGGAGTGCAGTGGCATGATCTCAGCTCACTGCAACCTCCACTTCCTGTATTCAAGCAATTCCCCCACCTCAGCCTCCCAAGTAGCTGGGATTACAGATGCCCACCACCATGCCCAGCTGAGTCAATGTTTTTTAAAGGTAGATTGTAATCTAGATTTTTAAAAACTATTATTTTTAATGTAATTGACTAGTTTAAGTTATCATATTTTACAAAGTACTGAGTTTTGTCCTCATTTCTTTTGGGAACTATACCTAAATGTTGTATCATGAGTTATCAGATTCAAATGGCTGTAATGGAAAGATACAGAACAAGGAAACTTAAGTCAAAAGACCAGTTTCAGTCTAGGCTTGACCTCTTACAAGTAATGTAATCCAAGTCCTGGAGCCTCCTTTAAGCCTTCATTTAACTACGAAATAGCAAAATAAAATGTTTCTCTTAGAGTTGTGGCAATTCATTGAAATCACGTATGTGAAGGTGCTTTATTAAGTTATTTACAATAGCAGTAGAAGTAGCAGTGTGTCCGGAGTTGGTTCCTTCTAGTGGGTTCATGATCTCACTGACTTCAAGAATGGAGCCACAGACCTTCGTGGTGAGTGTTACACCTCTAAAAGACGGCACAGACCCAAAGACTGAGCAGCAGCAAGGTTTATTGTGAAGAGTGAAAGAACAAAGCTTCCACAGCGTGAAAAGCGACCGGAGTGGGTTGCCCCGCGGCTGGCTGGGGTGGCTAGCTTTTATTTCCTTGTTTGTCCTCTCCCGTGTTCCGTTTCTGACCTATCAGAGTGCCCTTTTGTCAGTCCTCTCTGTGATTGGCTACTTTTAGGATCCTGTTAATTGGTGCATTTTACAGAGCGCTGATTGGTACATTTTGTAATCCTTTTGCTAGCTACAGAGCGCTGATTGGTGCATTATGATGGAGTGGTGATTGATGCATTTTAACAATCCTCCTGCTAGCTACAGACTGCTGATTGGTGCATTTTACAATCCCCTTGTAAGAAAAGTTCTCCAAGTCCCCACTCAACCCAGGGAGTCCAGTTGGTTTCACCTCTCAGTAGCAGTTGCATCTATCAAGAACTAGAAAAGCACTTTCATACATTTAGCTGGAGAAGATGTTCTTTAATGGGAGGATAAAAAGTATTCCATGTTAAAAGCTAAACTTCAAAAAAGAAAGTAATATACCATGCCTTAGCTGTATCTTATAATAATGTTTACTGCAGTATCCATAGTTATATTCATTGATACTAAATTCCTTAAAGATATCCAAAGGAGGGTCCCTAGTGTTTGTTTAAAATAGAAGAGATGAAATAGTAATAGGGAAAATGAAATGGTTGATCACAGCAATCTGAAATCAAGTAATTTTTCTTCTTCCTTTAAGAGAACATTGCCATTCAGTACTCTCTTAAAAGAAATGCATCATTCATGTATTTCATGATAAATAAGTGAGAAAGCCAATATAATATTTTTTTAAAAATAAACACTAAACTAAGACTGCTCACTTCCTTGCCCCTCCAATGGATCAATCCTATTGAACAGACTGTGTCAGGTTTTCAACCTAACTGTTCAAAAGCTAATCATGTGCAATCTCTAAAAAGCGTCATCTATGCTTCCCAAGCAGCTTACTTTCTTAAACTAAAACTGAATCTGGAAAGCAGTGTTAATATGTTTCAAATCTGGCTGCTTCACACCACAAAATCTACTGTGCTTCTCAAGACAATTACTTCCAAACATGCAAACAGTTGAAATCCTCAGCATAGTTTTACTTAACCTACACTCTGCTTCAAACACTGTCGTTTATAAAGCAATAATGAAAATAACAAGTCTATAAACCTGTGCTTACTGGCAGGGGTTTTAAGCTCCCAGGTCTTCAAACCTGTAGCTTAAGCAATGATTTATATCTAGTGGAATTAAGGAAACAGAAGAAAAAGAGGAAGAGAAAAGCAGGAATCAATCTCTATATCTCCATGAGTCTATATGTGTATGTGTGTATCTACGTATATATTAGTTATATGTCATGGAAAGAAAACACTGGGGGAAATAAGATTCAGGAGAAAGAAGCTCAAAGAACTTTGGCCGGGAAACCACTTAGCTATAGCAAAACAACCATGCGATATCTGCAAATATGCTGGAAACCCTACAGTGACACCGAATCCGGGGACTATTTAGGGAGTGGCAATTCCACATTTTGTACATACATAGGAGGGAATTGAGGGTGTTATCCTGCTTGGAAGTGGGCTAAGGTACCTCGTTTAAATCTGCAAACAGTTTTAATTGAGGTTACATGTTTATTTTGGGTGTCTGGAGGTGAGAGGCTAAGGAGGATTGGTAGAAAGAGAGCAAAATTTCTTAAGCCTCTTTTGACACTACCAGTTAATTAAAGAATCTTCTTCTAAAGGTAAATGGGCTGAAAACAGATGTACTGAGTGAACTCATGCATTTTAGTGCATTTCTTTCTTGGGCCTTGCAAGCCAACAAACTAGTTTTTTATGCCACACATCTTCCTAATCAACAGAAGGGTACAAGGGCATGCTGAAAGCAGAGGCAAAGGGAAAGTATCCAAAGTTCTACTCACAAGATTCACAAGTTCATTTTGTGATATGTCTTAACTTTCAGTTAGACATGGGCTCCCTCTGGGTGACAATGGTAAAGCCACATAACTGCTTTGATTGGATTTTATTTCTTTGCACAAAACAGGCCAGTTTTTTAGTCTTCAGTCGCCTATAATTTTGGCTCTTTGTGAACAAAAGAACATGTTTTTAATCTACTTTCTATGGATTTCTTATTTCAGGAAGATAACTTTACATTTATTTACTTCAATACGTTGAGACACATATATGACAGGATTGAGATAAAATATGTTACTCTGGCTTTTAAAGTGGTCTTCAATGATCTGGAAAAGTCTCTCACCTGTAGGACTTCATCAAGGTCCTCTGAATATTTCTTTACCAGATCCTCCCACAGGAGCAGGACTCACTCATGGGCAGGGCATTGGATCAATATTACAGTTCCAAGTTGATACAGAATTTAAGAACTAAAACACTCACTCCCTGAAGTTTGACTCTTGCTGCGTGGACAGACAAACTGAGATTTCTGGGTTGGACACCTAGCATAGTCCATTGTATCATTCATCATTTCTAGATTTCAAACTGAGTGCAAAATATCACGTAACCTATTTAAATAGTACTTCCTAACAACCATGCAAGTAAAGGCAAAAAGCTTCTCATTCAGGAGGTTTTCATCTGTTTCCTGAAACGTCCTGATGTGTAAAGATCATGGCTGGCAAAACGTCCTAGAATTTAGTCCTGACTGGGACACTTTCTTGGGATGGGCTGGTCACTTCTCCGACACTCACTCATTTCCCCCACTTGTGAAATTCCTGACCTGCTTTACCTCAAGGTTTCTTAAGGAACAAATAAAATAATGTGACAACATTTTGAAGACTAATGTGTGATATTAACACAAAGTAAAATTTGTTTCAGTGTTCTAAGTTAAAATCTACAAATTGATGATATTTCCAAGAGATATTGAAATAACTGCTTGTTAGATATGATAGAAGTAAAATCTTTTAGTTTTAAAACGTAAAAAATAAGAGCCAGTGCAAAAAACAGCCTTCTTTAGAGAGGCTTCATTTGTTTATGATCATTTTTCAGCACTCCAAAAAGGTCAGCAATTATTTCATCCATACATTTGTATAACACTCCTACAATATAAAATAATTCTGCACCAAAAAATGAAGACAGATGTAAAAATTTCTTTCCACGACAACTATCTAACAGCCAACTTTCTGTGCTTCATCACGCATTAGGAAGTAATCATAAACGTAGCTGGAGCTGGGGGGACTTTTCTCAGAAACGACAGAGGATAATGATATAAAGAATTATTTGATGAATGTTTCTGTGCTTTTACATGTGAAAACTATATGTATTCCCCTTTTCTTGTATCTACTAATGGAAACCATCTTGTCTATTTACACTGCATAGATCTTCATTTATTAAGCCAATGAATTCGTAACGATCAGTCTTAGGGCCACACGGCTAAACACAGGACCTTACTCCACCATTACGTTGTACGTTTTAAAACATCAGAATTGGCTAAGTTTGGAAACTAGAATACACAATCAATAAAAAGTGCTTCAATTTAGTTTTTAATCTACTGTCATCATGTTGCCTCATTATATTCCTTTAAAAATTTACTAGAGGCAATTTTGCCGAATACTGAAAATGGAAAGTAGTAAAAGCAGAGGAGAAAAGAGGGTGCCAACACCATTATAGAGTGGCTCACAAAGTTCTTGAGCATGAGTATTATGTATTAAATTTTTGATTTCTGCACAACAATAAGTAAGTGTTACACATAGAATTACTCAAACAATAGAGAAAGGCAAGAAGGATGAGGTGGCGGGGAGCAAAGAAGGGAGGAAAGCAGGATGGATTACCGTTACTTAAGTTACTAGGTGACTTGGTTTAGTAACAAAGTTGCAGTATAGCATTTTAACTGTTCCCTAATGTTATAGCAGAAGAGAGAAAAGATAATTGCCTTCTCTGTGACTCCAATACGTGAAATAGATACTATCCTGGATGTAGAATTCCCTACACCAAAACAAAACAAACACAAGAAATACATGGTACTAAAATGTTACTCCTTGGTAAACTAAAAGTCACATTTTATTTGTAGAACTTAGACTTGACATTAATTGTTCTTGTCAAATAGGTAAATGCATTAAATTTTAAAGCTAATCAAGTCTACTGGATTTGAAGTAGCATATGCAGTGTGTTCTGCCTCCAGGAATTAAAAATATTTGGCATTGCAAATAGGCCAGAAACCTGAGTGTGCGCTTCTCTATTTCTGTCAGCCCCTTGGTCGATAGATCCTTCTTTGATACATTTTCATCAGTTTGCTTCCTGGACACAAATGATCTTGTGGGAGTTGAGAAAAATGGAAGGCAAATAGAGATGCAGCATTTGTCCAGCAGTGTTGTCAAACCATCTTCAGGGTAATCAACTATTATTAGCTTATTGTAACAACGAAGCTCTTCATGAACTGTAGCACAATTTTCAATAATGTGCAGTTTTTTTCATGACTTTCCATAGACCCTGGTAAAAAACAGTTTGTCTCTTTAAGTATTGCAGAAAATAACCCTCTTCCAGGTATGGTAATTAACAGGATGATAGTAAAACTGTTCATTAGATCCACCCTGTACATAATTAATGCGTTTGTCACAAGATTGAAATACCTCTTTTTTTTAACAATAGGAAAAAAAAAGGACTAACATAAAATGTTGATATTTTAAGTAAAAACATAGATGTTTCCTCTGAACCTGAAGGTATGACAAGTAAAATGAGAGACTGGAAAAGTATAACTATCATAACAGAATCCATTCTCTCTCCATCCTGATGATCTTCAGTGTCATTTCATTTTATGTGACTGTGTGGTATGTAGAACAGCAGGAGAAGAGCAGAAGAACTATCATGAAGCTCAAGAGGAAGACGATCTCCCAGTCACTTTTTGTTTATTTGGCATTCGTTATTGAACTTTGGGGTTAAAGCCCTCTAGGCTATCTTACCCTAGGACCCCTTCAAGTTTATTCTAGGTGGTGGAGGGGGCAGTGGCAGAGGAAGAAGACTGTGGATTCTTCAGGCTTAACAAAAGAATATAGATCATGTGTGCATAAAGCGTTCTTCATAAATTCCAAGTGAACCAAATATCCTATGAAGTAACCTGATTTCTTCACAGATGTGAGAGAGCAATAGTATTTTTGTCTTTGTGGGATCTACCTGAGTCATCATGGGAACTTACAGGTGATTCCTTTCTGCTTATTAAGCCTTGGGCCACCAGGAAATCAAGAGCAGAACCAGAAATGACTTCCTCAGGAGGAAGACCTCAACCCTAGTGTATTCAGTTAAAGTCAACATTACTTGAATGTTTAATGTAGGAAAGTATGTAACCTAGCACTGGGAGGGAATCAGATATCCTCAATAAACAGAAGAAACAAGAAAATTAAGGAGCTTCCAATGAGGAAGGAAAGAAATGACATCCAGTGAAAAATATGAAATACAATCAGAATATGGTCAATAGAAAGTTCTTAATTGCTCTGAATACACAGAGATGAAGAGGCTGGTTTCTGTCATTCATCAGGCAGACCCCAGAAAGCTTTATAGGGGAGCTGACAGCCAACCTGGCCTTTGAATACAGAGGATTTTGATGAGACAATGTTTTAGAAAGTGGGATTTCATAAAATGAAGATGACTTCAAAGGCCTAGAGATAGAAAAGTATGTTTGGGGAAAAGCAAATATTTGAGAATGTGAGAGGGGTTTTTGTATTGTGTTGAGCTCTTTATAATCAATGCAGGTCTGTCCTCTACTCCTGTAAAAACCTGGAACATTGCTTCTTAAATTGTAGTCCAAAAACATATGTTTGGCAATCTCAAAGTCTCTGAGTTTTATTTTTAAATTAAAGTTTCTATTTCCTTCATGATATGTGGGGTGATAAAAACATTCTAAAAATTATGGTGATGGTGGCAGAATTTTATAAACATGATAAAAACCACTGCCTTGGGCATATTAAGTAGATGAACATTATGGTCCATAGATTATATCTTATAAAGCTGGTAAAGATTATTTTACCCATTTTAAAGAGGCAAATATATTTTTAAATAATGAAATAAGATCTTCATTACTTAACTCAAAGTTATTATGCTGTGTTGATCACTGTGAGGCTCTTTGCTATATTTTAAAAGATGCCCAAGATTCCCTTTAAAGGGGTTTGTAGTTTAGTCCAAGGCTACATAGGCATAGGATGGAGATAAAGAAATGAAAACTATAGCTATTAAAAAGAAAGATATAGACATTAAAAGAGATTGGCTTTTAACTTGTCTCAATGGCAGTAGAGACAATTTGATTTACAAATTCAAAATTTCTTTGTTAACGCATATTTAAAAAGTATAGACTGGAACTAATATACATGTAGCATGTATCAGCTTCTCTATCCCTGATTGGATTGTGACAACGTTCCTGTGCAGAATGCCAAGAGTTTGAAGTTAACGACCTTTTGATCAAGATTCATTAATTACCTGTACTTAGGTTCTATCAGTCTTTACTGTGGATCTTATAATAATTAAAAGTATCATATAAACTTTAAAAGAAAACCGAAGCTTTAAAGAATCGCATTACTTGTTAACATTTTTTAAAAACAAACTTGATTCATTTCCTTCTAAAGACAAAAATAAACATGCTGGTCACAATTTTTAAGTTTTAGATGTGACTGAGACAATTAGAAGAATCCCAGAAAGAGAGTATCAGGAAAATGCAAAAAGTCAAGGGTTTCAAGGCAACTTAGAAAGACCAACCCTCTGGATAGGGTAGAACGTATTTATTTCATAAATTATAATATATTTAACAGAAAAATTAACAGAAATATCCTTTTCATATCAAGAAATTAAAAACAACCACGTATGTAAAGCAAAGGGACAGATGAGTCATAGACCGACCTGGTGACAGGCTGGAGCGTGAAATGAGAGCTTGTCCAACAGCTTGCCTGAGAAGAAGCCAAGGGACCAGCCAGGAAACCAGGAACGAAATATAGATGGCGGCATGTGTCACTTGGCACACCACATGGTGACTCCACTCCTGCCAAATGTACAGCAGGGACAGTCACAGCAGCTTAGCTGTATTTTAGGACCTAATCAAGGCATAAACCGCAACTGCTGCTGTTGGCGGTTGACAAAGGAAACCAAACTGCATTTCTAATTGGGAAGAAGAAAATGTGGGCAAGAGAATAACCAACAAAATCTCACTGGGAGAAACCGAGTGTGACTAGGTTCTGTCACAAAGTTGAGCAAGGGCACATGTTTCACCAAATCTTGAAAGAGAATCATCAGAATGGATTAAGAGACACCTTATGAGCATGTTGGCCAATACATTCTTACAAAACTGATCCTCGCCATGATTTTCTTTCCTCCCTGCCCGAAGACAGATAATAAAGCTATACATAGCAAACAGATTGCCATGGCTCAAACATCTATTTGTGACCATAGTACTAGGAATTGCTTGTTTTGTCTGTTTCATATTCTTTCTGCAGAACTGATGCTACTGAATGATACAAGATGGTGGCTTAAAAAAAGATTTTAAATTGTGCCTGATACTTTTTCCTTTTGGTTAGCAATTTTATAAGTCTTTTTAAGAAATTTCTGAATAAATTGGCAGAAGAATGCAGACAGAAGGAAACTTAAGATGTGCAAGAAGATGTAATGATTTCAAAGAAAATAATGGTTGTTTTTAATGGTAACCTTTTTTAAATACAATACTGATAGAAGAAAACTATTGTACTCTTTTGTTTTAGTGGAGAAATAATAGATGTCTGTTCATGTGTTAAGTGTTATAGCAAAAAAAAAAATTACACATATGGTTAAGTTAATGAATACTTTTGATTTTATCAGAATAGCAACAGACAGAAGTACTTTGCAGAGACTGACTTCCTAAGCTACTTAAGACAACTTGCACCGCTAAGAAAACAAAGTAGAACCATTTGGAAAAATGAAATTTAGTAGTTCCAAGTTTCAAAGAAATGTCAATATTTTATTCCATTCAATACAAAACAAAACCAATAGTCTTTTTATTACTTTCATCTGAAACATTCCATGTTTCAATCTGAGCCTTGCAGACTTTCATTTGGAGTTTGAACCTGTTATGGTTGCATTTCAGTTTTGGAGAACTTCATTAACGTGAGATTGGCAATTCAAATGCAGGTGCAGTTTTCTGTTAATATCATGCTGTTTAGGTAAAACAAGAAATATTAAGTAATTGGCTTGAGATTTTGTAATTTTTTCTCTGAGTTCCTGCTAGATTTCACATTCTAGTAGTCAATGTATTTTCAGTGAAATGTAAAAATATTCCTTTTCTCTTTGACCAGTATTAATTTTTGAGATCTTATTGCTTGTCACTTGAATCCCGTAACTGTTATATATCTTTGGTATAAGCAACATTTGATTTTTGAAGTGTGTAGACCATTTCTTCATATTTTCAGGATGCAATTTTACATTTCTGTATTTTAAAAACAGTTTGGCCATAATCCTAGATGCACGCTTCTAATTCATGTACCTGCATATGTGACCTTTGCGAACAGAAATTTGATGTATAATTTGTGTTTACTTGTAACTTTCTGGCTATATACTGCTGACATGAGTGGATTCAAGTTACTGAAGTGAATACCAACAATAAAAAAACCCTTAAAAGGAATATAAAACTAATAGGTACTCATCATTAAAAAGTAGGGAATTTAGAAAAGCAAAAAGAAGATGACATAAATTTCCTATACTTTTATATCAAAGGCAGATATAACAACTGTGACGATTTTATGGATATCTTTGAAATCGCATGGAGCATAGCATATCGGCAGCTTTACATCCTGATATTTTCATTTAACATTCAAATAAGGGCATGTTTGATATTTTTAAAAGAGCTCAACAATAATTATCAAGAATATAAAATACTCTAACATATAAATTCATCACAATCAAACAAGTTTTCAGCATATATTTTTTTCTTTCCTTTTACACAATGTTTTCTAGAATAAGCATCTTTTGAATTAATTTTTTTGTCTGCATTTCTGATTTTTTCTTCAAATATATTCATTAAAGTTAAATTCCTAGCTCAAGGTATATGATCATTCATAAAATAATAATTTTCAAATGACTTTCCAGAAGGATTTTACCAGTTTACATTCTAATCAACAATTATGAATGCTCGCCATGTAAGAGGTAGTTTTATTTCTCTCTGTACCACTTATCTACTTCTCAGTTTTGGATAATGGAATTGTGAATTTTTTAGAATCAGTTCATTATTGATTTATCAATATTATTTACATTATATGCTACCTCCTATAATTTTTTTTTAAATCTAAAAACCACTTTAATAATCAAAGATTATACAAATAGGATCCACAACTAGGTGGCTGCAACTCCCAATTCTTAATTTTGATTAATTATTAAGTAATATATTTGACTATGTTTTCTTTTTGGTGGAAGGTAACATTTTTGAATGGTGTCTTTTCTCAAACTTTGAATACATTAGAAAATGTTCATGTGGCTCTCATGCAAATATTTAACTGAGCATGGAGTTATTCTGAATATTTTCAGAATTTAAAAAATTGTGTATCATTATGTGTTTACCATTTTAACAAAAATTAAAGCTACATAATGATATCGCTAAATTATGATGCTTTTATACACTGAAATACTGTATAGCCTGAAAATTATGATTTTGAAGATTTTAAAATAATATGAGAAATGCTCTTGACTAAATGTCAAATGAAAAAAATTAGGACATAAAATTGTATCTATAATGTCCTAAAAATGTTAAATTAAGTAATCTGGGTAATTGGGTAATCTAAGATGTAACCTAAACACAAGTTGGGTATTAGCATTTTTCATTAATTTTCTGATATTTGATGACTCAGTTTTACCTATAAATTTAGTTCACCTATTCATTCCAGAACATTTTCTCATAGTCATTTCAGTTTTCTCCCCAGGTTCTAGGAAGAACTTCTAATCTTTATCTTCCATTCTTCTTCTCTTTCATTTTTTGACTTTACAGTCTGCTATGCGTAATTTTTGCACTAGTTCACTGAATTACTGGGAACTGTGGTTTTGGAACGGACACAGAAAATGAGATACCAACAAGACAGAAGTTGAAATTTTGAAGTGGAGTTTTGAAATGACCCCAAACACAGCAGAAATTAGGCCCCATTCATTTACATTGTGGTGGTCTGGATTTTGTGTGATTCAGACTGAGTCTCATTATGCATATGTGTGCACATGAGTGATTTTTTTGTGATGGGGTGGGGAAGGAAGGAGGTACATTCTTAATTTTCTCTGCTTTGCTTAGTTCTACTGTTTTCAAGATCAAAGAATGGTTTGACTACTGAATTTTTGTTTTTTGTATATAGTGGAAATTATGTGAAGTATAGAAAATTGCTAACTGAAATTTTAACATTTGGTGCTGCATTAGAAATTCATCCATTTCTTCTAAATCCCTCTTAGCATGTCTTAGATTATTTTCATGATTATTTCAATGAAATAATTGTATAAAGGCAAATCAGTCACCATTGTCATCATATCATACTGTAAAGTCTTTTGCTTATTTTCCTAAAATACGTGAAAGGATTCTAGAAGTTTCACAAGTTAAAGTATTACAAAAGTTTAGAGAAACATATGGATAGAGAAGAGAGTTAAACCAGTGAGTGCTTTTTCCAGTTAAATGGGAGCTCTAGTCATTGAATGTGAAATGGAGTGACTCAAGGTTTATTTAGAGGTATGGGAAGTAAGCAGGAGGCTGGTCTTGTCTGGCAAAATATAGATCTCAAATTAATCGAAGATATATATATATACACACACACACACACACACACACACACACATATATATATGCATATACACACACACACACAGACACACATTTTTTTTTCTTTTGAGACAGAGTTTCACTTTTGTTGCCCAGATTGGACTGCAATGGCGTGATCTCAACTCACTGCAACCTCCGCCTCCTGGGTTCAAGCAATTCTCCTGGCTCAGCCTCCTGAGTAGCTGGGATTACAGATGCCCACTCCACGCCCAGCTAATTTTTGTATTTTTAGTAGAGACTGGGTTTCACCATGTTGGCCAGGCTGGTCTCAAACTCCTCACCTCAGATGATCCACCTGCCTCGGTCTCCCAATGTGCTGGGATTACAGGCATAAGCCACTGCACTCAGCCTATCAAAGATATTTTAATATTGACAAATTATACTAACAGGCCAGACCAATCCGGAAGCCATGTGGTCAAGCTAAATCCGGACACTTTTCCATGTATCCATTTCTTGCCTACCTATCCAGCCTTGGTGCCTATATTGCCTATTATTAGTTACACTGCAGCCACACTAACCTCTTTTCTGCTCTCCAAAATACCATGATATTTCATTTTCTGCTTGAAGTATCCCCTTTTTAGTGCCAAATTTGTCCTTGAACTATTCTTCATCTTTTATATGGTTAGCCTTGGTTTCTTCACCCAAATCTCATCTTGAATTATAATCCCCTAATCCCCATGATCCCTATGTGTCAAGGGAGAGACCAGGTGGACGTGCTTGGATCATGGGGACAGTTTCTCCCATGCTGTCCTTGTAATAGTGAGTGAGTTCTCATGAAATCTAATGGTTTTCTAAGGGGCTCCTCCCCGTCACTGAGCACTCCTCTTTCCTGTTGCCTTGTGAAGAAGGTGCCCTGCTTCCCCTTCACCTTCTGCCATGATTGTAAGTTTCCTGAGGCCTCCCCAGCCGTGCTGAACTGTGAGTCAATTAAACCCTTTCCTTTATAAATTACCCAGTCTCAGGCAGTTTATGGCACTGTGAAAATGGACCGATACAATCTTAAATACCCATCTCCATCATCTTCTCCTGAACTCTTCAAATGAGTTACTTCCGTCTTTATTCAAGCTACCACCATACCACCCAACCCATGGCTCTATTTTTCCACTATCCTACTGGATTTCTATTATTTTCTCCTATTTACCTTCCCTATGGGAATATGAGGAAAGAGACAGTTTTATCTTACTTTCATTTGCATCTAAGAAAAGTGCCTGGTTCGTTAAAGGTAATCAATAAAAAAGTAGGACATCAATGAACAGATAGAGGAATGAATGATATTAATTAATCTTTCTGAGCCCCAGTTTTCTCATCTGTAAAATGTGAATAATACCAACCATGTATATTTGCTTTGAGAATTAAACGAACCAACATGTAAATTGCCTATATTGTGCCTGATCCGTTTGTTTCCCCTCTTCCTTCATTCATAAGAAAATATGACTTAAATTATAAGATCTTTTTTCCTCTCTTCGACCTAACTACTAAAAACGTGAGTGTAAAGAGTCAAATGATTTCTCTTAGCAGGTGGTGATATTATGATGACATTTTTGCAACACTGATTTATCAAAGCATTGTGATTGTTAAAATCCCAAAGAATGCCCTACAGTAGTAATTAGATAAGCTAAAATGAACTCAAGGCAATAGGAGAGATGGTATTTCAGTAAACTTGTATTTTAGTTTCATTAAAGTCTATTAGATGCAAGTAATTTTGAAGAACTTGGGTGTCTCCAATACCAATAAGATATGAAAAAGTGACTTTCATTCTTCCCGGTAAAGAACATTCTATTTAAAAAAAAAAAGTGAAAGCACATTGTTTAATATAGTACATTAAATTTCATTTCCCATCACAATTATTAAAAGTAGCTCTTGCATTATTAATAAGAATAAATAATAAGATGGCAATAACTATCATTAATGACTTGTTCATTAATATGTTAGTAGTTGGCTGTTTTATCATGAAGATAAATTAATGTAAGATAGTAGAAAAGACCGGGTACGGTGGCTTACACCTGCAATCCTAGCACTTGGGAGGCTGAGGCGGGTGAATCTCCTGAGGCCAGGAGTTCGAGACCAGCCTGGCCAACATGGTGAAACCCTGTCTCTACTAAAAATACATAAATTAGCCAGGCATGGTGGCATGTGCCTATAATCCCAGCTACTCAGGAGGCTGAGCGCGGAGAATCATTTGAACCTGGGAGGCAGAAGTTGCAGTAAACTGAGATTGCACCACTGCACTCCAGCCTGGGCAACAGAGAGAGACTCCATCTCAAACAAACAAACAAAAATGTATAGTAGAAAAATTCAGTAAATAATAAAATAGAGGGCTGCATATTTTGTCTCAGTTCATTCAAATATACCTGATTCTGAAGGAACTTTAAAGAAGAGATTTGCATGCTGAGTACAGAAGTAGTTCAAAGCTAATAGGTGCTTATTACAAAGAAAACGCTCTCATGTCTCTTTGAGTTTAAGTTTGTTTACACTTAGAAAAACTTGATTTCCTGTGTCTGAGGAAAATAAGCTTATAAAAAAGATGAAAAGGCTGCTATACAGCACTCTAGTAAAAGGATGCTAACAAATTAAGTGTTAATGAATCAAAAACATATGGATTACACTTCACTTCAAATAGAAATAATTTTAGAGTTAAGGGGGAAAGTACTTAGCAAAATGTAATAGGTCTTTGTCAGTCTTAAAACCCAAACATTTAAGGTATCTTCAGGAAGCTCCTAGTGATTCTTTCCTTTTGTTGTTATCTATCATTTTCATTTTATAGAAGAGATCAATCTCTTTATGGCCAAATGACCTTTCAAAAGTTTAACAATATATTGGGTAAGTTATAAACAAACATCCCGGAAGTTCAGAGATAAGAAAAGATCAAGGGAGAAATGTGTATCAATTAACCAAAACCACCATACTAAAACAGAACATTTTCTTCCTCTCCATGCTTATTACCATTTAAAAAGTAAAGGAAAAGAGAAATGTCAGTTTTTATATACCTTTTTGAAACCATCCTCATACACACACACACACACACACATATATATTTAAATTGTAGCAGTGATTTATATTTTCAAATTAGTTTGGTGAATATCAATCTCTTCATTGCACAAAATTGAAATCTATATAATGTTAGTAGTTCTAATTGCAGTCCACATTTATGTAAAAACCTTTAAAAGATAATTGTCTTAATGCTTATGGCGAACTGGGAATTTTGTCAATAGAAGAAGAAAATCATGCTGGATACAGAGTTCAGAATATATACTGCTTGATGTATAGAAACCCCTTTGTTTAAGATCATTTACGCATGTTTTTAGCCTGTGTTCACTCAGGTATGTAAGATATGTTCTTTACTGAAAAAAAATTAATGTGACTTTTCAATGCAAAAAAATGTTTCTTTAGTGCCTAGTCTACTGACTTCATCAAAAAACAGTTCACTGACCTTCCTACCTTGTTGCTTAGGCCTCTTTAAGAATTCTCTGTGCAAATCAAAATGTTTGTTTCTTTTTTGTGAATACGTAAGACAGTGACTGACCTTTGGTGTCAAAAGCCTTTGAGTCAATTTTGAGGTGGGAACCTCCACAAGTAAAGCCTAGGAGTACAAAATGTCCCTGGAACTGCAGTCAGGGAACCACAAGTGTTCCATTTGGACTGTTTGAGTGCCCTCCTTTTGTTCTCTCGCTGTCTCAGACGTTCCTTGGTTCTAACTGAGTTCGAGCCCTGCTTCCCATCTCCTCTAATCAAGGCAATCTGTTTATGCTTGAATTGACAAAAATCAAGGGTTCTTTGCTTTGTAATCACCACTCACTCGCCTACTACTTTGGATTAAGTCTCACTCCTGGTTTCTATTTCCACACGCTCCCACGTTTCATTCCCAATTTCAAATTTGGCCAGGCCCAAGTTGGCTTTTTATTTGTCCTCACCTTCGTTCAAGTCCCCATCAAGTTTGGAAAGTGCTCAGAACGCTGGGACCGTCCCTCCACTGCAGGTCAAGATGATGAATAGTTGATGACACTCAAAACACTACTCAGATGTGATTGTGGAATTGGATTTAGTTGGATGGACACTTCTATGGATAATTTAGACATTTGAATGAATAAGCAGCTTTTAATGAAGGAAGGGTTAACTGGGTATTAAACAGAGTATATGAAACAATATACTTCCCAAGAGGTAAAAGTATTAGAGCTTTAAAATAAGCAATTTATAGTGTTCAATGCTCAGGCAAGCCAGATGCTTGACTGAATGAGTTGCTTCTTTTTCATTAAAATTTTCAGTGGCTCCCCATTGCCTATGATAAATACATGGTCCCCACTACTGGG
>NW_012103809.1:2992084-2999944 GCF_000951045.1 Mandrillus leucophaeus
AATAAAATACTAAGTTTAAACTTTTCATGATCATATGTAGTTATAAAGTTTACTATCCTCAAGTGCATCAGTAATACACACAAACACACACACATCTTCTCCCTTTTTCTGCCATCTTGTGTGTGTGCTGTCTCTTATACACATCTAGATGTGTATAAGAGACAGATATGAAACAATATACTTCCCAAGAGGTAAAAGTATTAGAGCTTTAAAATAAGCAATTTATAGTGTTCAATGCTCAGGCAAGCCAGATGCTTGACTGAATGAGTTGCTTCTTTTTCATTAAAATTTTCAGTGGCTCCCCATTGCCTATGATAAATACATGGTCCCCACTACTGGGCAATTTCCAGTTTTCAGTCCACCTCTCCTGCAGATCTTCACCCTCCTGCCCATTGTTCCAGTCAAAACAAATTACTTTTAGTTTTCAAACTTGCCTTGGTATTTCCTATCAGTATACCTCTATTCGCTGTTTCCTTTTGCATGGAAGAGTCTAAGTCAGTCCATCCCAAATTTCCATCAACATGCCTCCATTCTGTCTGCATGGCTACAATGTTGCCCTTCATGACTGTAATCAAAGCTTTTCTCCCCACCCTGACTGTATCCTCCAAGTAGACATAAACTCTCTCTCTAGGAAAACACTGTCATCACACCAACACATCATCTGAAGTTTGCTTTGTAGATAACAACACTTAGCTTTACTTCTCTATGTAATTCATTACTAAATGTGGGTTGTTTTTCTTATCTCCTTTTATTAAAAAATTATAAATTGCATATAACCTTCAGAAAATTTCAACAAGAATGAACTAAAGATCTCAAGCAATGTTTGGAGTCTCTATTTTGGTGAACAAAAATAGCAGATCAGTACCAACACTTAAAAAAAGATGAGGAAACAGGGTTAGTTTTATGTGTGTGTAAGTTACCTTTCTATGTAATCATTACTAAATGTGGGATGGTTCTCTTATCTCCTTTTATTAAAAAATTATAAATTGCATATAACCTTCAGAAAATTTCAAAAAGAATGAACTAAAGATCTCAAGCAATGTTTGCAGTCTCTATTTTGGTGAACAAAAATAACAGATCAGTAGCAACACTTACAAAAAGATGACGAAACAGGGTTAGTTTTATGTGTAAGTTTTCCTGCACATATTCACAATAAGTGGGGGCAGTTCCTTTTTAGAGGACCTTTATACTTCCATCCTACAACCATCTATTAGCAAAAACTATTATAACATACAACACCTAAAATAATAATCTTCATTAATTGCTTATGGTTGTTTCTGGGTAATACAGACACTTGAGAAATAGGCATTTTCTTTTTTATGCTTTCCAATTTTGCTCTTGAATGGGTCTCTAAATTTACACTCCATTGTCCCATGACACACAACTTTCTCCAATCCCCCGTCTCTGCCTAATATCCTGCTATTTTTATGAGCTTCAATAGCCTGTTTTAAAGTGGTAGTTTCTTTAAGAAAATAATTACAATGTAAATTAGTCTTCAACAAATAGTAAGGCGCATTTTGGAATTAAAAGTCTAGGTATTGAAGCTTTGATTCTTGCGATGTTTAAAACCATTATATAAGTTTAACCATAGCCATTAAATCTGTGTACCTAGAAATATCATTCTTTCTGTTGCTAATGAAGGTCCTACGGCACAAATTTATTAAAGGTATATGTTTGCATGGGATAATAACTGGGTCGATAATATTAAATTCATAGGCTCATTATTTAATTGCAAGGGCAGATTATGAATACAGCTTCTAAAATGTATTTTAATGAAAAACACTACATCCTGACCTAATCATATCAACCTTATGCTATCTAATTAAAGATGCAAAAAATCATTAGAGTTGCAAAATATTAGTTCCAGCTCCATCAGGCTGTGAGCTGCCCCTTCATGAATATATATTTTTTTACCCCATGATAAATAGTTAATGAGGTACAAATGACAAAATTTGCATGTAGGCAAATTAGTTTAATAGAATGATGTCTTTTCTGACTACTGAAAGTGACCTTTTCCTTATCAAAAAAATGGTTAAAATACTTGGAAATTATCATCCGGCTGCCTTTGCACAAATGACAAATTATATGTATTAACAATATAAAAATTATAAAACTCAATAATTCTGAATTCTCATCATACTGTAAATGTGTCCTGTGCTTCTGCATTTATCAATTTAATAAAAGGAAATTAAGCATATTATAAAGTATCCATTTATGAGGCAATTTTTATTCCAGATCATAAAAATGAAAAGCACATGCTTAATAGCTAGCACTATGGCAAACATCTAGATCACATTTTTAAAGCACAAGAATTCTAGACTACTTATTTGAAATACTTACATATGAAAATGCCTACTCCACTGTTAGCATTTTAGATTATAGATGATTGTTCTCAATTAAACTGGCATTATATCTTGAGATTAGTACATCAATTATTCAATAGGGCTACCTTGCTTCTCTATTAAAATAAACTAAACAAGCAAACATAAGAGATCTTGAGAAGAATCACACACAAAAATTGTAAGAAAGAAAATATCTTCACAGTGTAAATACCAAGGGCATGAAGAGTCATAATAAACAAATAAAATAAACATGTCTATTCATGTAAGTTTGGGAATGTTTGTGTATGCTTAAGACACATAACCACAACAACAAGAAATAACAGGTGGTCTACAGATTTTCAAATGATTTGCATAAACATTTCTATAATTCCTACCACTCACGGTTACTGAGTCTATACATGTAAAGACAACAGCTGCCATTTATCTAGAAATTTGAGTTTCTGCTAATAGTTCAACTGAATCAAAGCCAAAATATTTTACTTAAGACCCAAATGACTTTCATTAAATTGTTTACTTCAATTCCATTTAATTAAATTGTCTTTTCTTTGATTTATTTGAATGTTTACACACAGAATTATGGACATTCTAGGTTTGAAGTCTGTTTCTGAGTTCTAGTCGTATCCATCATGGGGCAGCTAAGTCATTTTACTAAGAAGAGCATAAATATTAAAGAATTAAATAATTTCACAGCCTCCTTCAATTTTTCTTCTAGCACCTAGATTTTAATTATCTCTCATGTGTATACACACTCTCTCATCCCTTGTTAAAATAGACATAATAAATAGTCAAGTAATTCTGTTTTCCTCTGTTTTATCTATTTAGGTACTGTTGTTCAACTGAAATTCTTTTGGTACTCAACTTTGGATTGTTCCCAAATTCTCGAACTTCCATGTTGTGACACTTATTAATGAAACAACGTGCACTCTACCTGTTCCAAGCACTGTAAAATTATCCTAAAGAGGAAGTGCTTTTTGCTTAATTTTTAGGATAATTTCAACAATTTTGGTATTTTAGAAATTATGCTGTTAGTCAAGGATGTCTGAAGAAGAAGTAACCAGAACAAATACATAGTAACATGAAATTTGTTTTGCTTCCAGTTAGGGTTTTGAAAATGCCTGCTATAATATTATATGAACTCTCAAATAAACAGAATTCAAGACATATTGATTATATTGAGTGAGCCCATGCAATTTTTTTAAAGCTAATGTTTACATTCCTATCAAGTAGGAAATGAGGTAAGGTATAAGTTCATTCTGTAGGCTAACGAAATATATTCAATTATTCAACTATTCATTCCTGCATGCATTCTTTTATGTATTGAACAAATAGCCAGTAAACAAGTGCTATGTTCTAGAGATTGAGATTAAGGGCATGAAGACTGAGGACAGAGATTAAGGTCATAAAGATGAAGAAACCACTCTTATTCCTCAAGGATATCTCAAGTCTACAAAGAAAGAGGGACACAGGAACAGGTAGTTCTCAAATTGTGTGTTGGATGCTGTCAGGTAAGACAAGTAGGTTTGACAAAAAGAAAATGCTAAAATATTTCACTTAAGATCCAAATGATTTGGATTAAACTGTTTCTCTGGGTTGACTCCACATTGAAAATACTCAAGCTGAGCCCTGGAAGAATGATTAGTTTACCAAATACCATGTGAGAAGTTGGGAGGATATTGTTCCAAACAGAGAGGAATGCATGGACATGGGAAACAGTATGGCATGGGTGGTGAGTTGCTCATATTTTTATATAGCTTAATCATATTGTGGTAAGAAGCATGCTGACTGGGAAGAGGTGGGATGGATGGGGATACAGGACATGAGGCTGAAGAGGTAAGAAATAATCAGGTCAAATGGCAGTTAAAAAATAGTAAGGATTTGTGTAATGGTGGCCAAAACAACGGTAAATAACTTCAAGAACAACACAAGAAAATTATCAACTTGCTGATATACTGGCAGAGTGAGTGTTTTTTGAGCAGTCCAAAACACAAAGCTCCTTCAACCCAACTCACCTTTCTTCTTTCACCATTGATTCCTCTCCATTGCTCAGATCGTTTCACTATATAACTTAGCTCCTGATTGGAAATCTCCAAGTCATATGGTATGAAGAACTTGGTTTCTTCACTGTAGATGCACTGAAATGCATCTAATATCCAAGAGTCATTGTGTAACCTAAGAATAAAGGCATCTGTTACCCCAAGTCTTGTTTATTTTTTAATTTTTTTCCCAAGTCTTGTTTAGTTTTTTCTCCCAAAGTGTTAAATAATTCGTATTTCTTTTATCATCTTCTATTTTAGTGTACATTCTTCATTCTTTTTTCAGAAATTATTTGATGATTAAGATTTCAGAAATTATATAATAATTTCCTCAACAAAATCCCATAATGTAACAATTGCAACCCGGAGGTTTTTGCAGTTATTTCCTATAAGCCTACTGCTTCTTATTTTAAATTTTTTTTAATTTAAAAATTTTTATTTTTTGTGGGTGCATAGTAGGAAGATCCAGAAGCAACCTACTTGTCTGTCAACAGATGAATGCATAAAGAAAATATGATTGATAGACACAGTGGAGTACTATTCAGCCATAAAAAATAATGAGATCCAGTCATTTGCAACAACATGGATGGAACTGGAGATCATTATATTAAGAGAAATAGGCCAGACACAGAAAGATAATCACATGTTCTTACTTAATTGTGGGATCTAAAAATCAAAACAGTTGAATTCATGCTTCTTATTTTTGATGGCTAAGAAAAAATTGTAAAACTATTTAGCTATTAACTTGGATTGTAAATATCCAAATTAGTTCAAATGTGAGGAATCTATCTAAAGAAAATTTAAATTTGGATTCATTCCTGAGTGGTAGAAACCCCACTGGGGCAGGTCAGATAGCACAGTGGTTTCTCTTAGTTGTTTTTTTTTCCAACGTGAATGGTAAACAGATTAATTTGCTGAAGCATCTAACTTGATAAAATGTTCATTTAATTTTTTTCCATTTATCAAAACAACTCTAATATTTATTTTGAAAAATCAGTTTTTCTTGTGATACTAATAAAGTGACAGCCTGTTGCCCCCCAAATTTATATTTTAATAAGAAATATTAATTATTTGATATTATTAAGTAACATTTAGATGAGTAGTAGAGATATTCGTTAGGTCAATGCTTATAAAATTTTTCTGTTGAATACCCCTAAAGGTAAAGAAGAGAAAATGTGTATACTTTCCCTAATCTACCAGTGTTTAATACAATATATTTTCTTTTCCAAAACTTTGAGTAAAATTGAAACTTGAGAAAATGTAATATTTATCTTGTGACTTAGTGTACATATGTCTCACCATGCATACCAGGAAGTAGTTTCAGAAGCACAAAATTGGGCCACTAACAGTTCACAGGCCACACCAAAATCTTTTGTGTCTCAGTGTCAATAAATGACCCTTCTGAGAAGTAAGTTTTTAGAAAATGGCCTGAGATACAAATTGGATTATCAAGATATTTAGGCATCACATAATTATGTGTCTTTCTACACATTCAAAGTAGAGAATTATTTTAATTCAATAATTATATTTTGCTTTAACTAGTCTAGATAATGCTAGGATTTATTGATTTTCCATTATAATGGCAGTCAATTTCACATTCATCGAATTATTCTAGCCTTATTTTAATCTTGCTTTTTACATATTGATACACTAAGATACGAAAAGAAGTTTGCCTCACTGTTTATAAGTAACAGAGACAGAATTTAAGCTCAAAGATAACACCAAAGTTTATTTTGTTCCTTTTTTCTTTTTTTTTTTCTTTTTTTTTTTTTTTCGAAATGAAGTCTTGCTGTGTTGCCCAGGCTGGAGTGCAATGGTGCGATCTCGGCTCACTGCAACCTCTGCCTCCGAGGTTCAAGTGATTCTCCTGCCTCAACCTCCTGAGGTGCTGGGATTACAGGCCCACACCACTGTGCCCAGCTAATTTTTGTATATTTATTAGAGATAGGATTTCACCATGTTGGCCAGGCTGGTCTTGAACTCCTGACCTTGTGGTCCACCCACCTCAGCCTCCCAAAGTGCTAGGATTACAGGCGTAAGCCACTACACCCGGCCCAAAATTTATTTTGTTTTATCATGTTGATTTAGTTAAAATAACTAATATAACATGTATCTTCATTTAACTACCTCTGTCTCAACTCTTACCAAAATAGTATAATAAACATTTTGACCTTAGCTGCTAAATAATGTCTTTGTGTTTTTTCCCCTACTATTCTGCATTTATCACACAGTGAAAATAAAAGCAAAACTGCCACCCAGCCTAACTGATGGCCCAAGACAGTCCATATGGCTGGATGCCATCTTGAAATGCAACTACTGCTCTTATTGCACTTGAGATTCTAGGTCGGCTGTTTGAATGATTTACTAGTTGCCTTGTTAAACAAGAACTAGTCTTTACCATTCTCCTAAGTTTGTTTAAAGTAACATTCATCTTTTTATTTTAATGGTGGTAAGATTTAATGTAGTTGAAATACTGTCAATTTGCCTCCATAAACATTTTCTATATGAAGATTTTAAGTGCAAGATTATCAACAATGCAATTAACTTTGAATTAATTAGGAATCACAGTCCTGTTTCTGCTGGCTTCTGTTCCTTTTGCCCAGACAATATCTGCCTCCTCTTTATTTTTCCTTCATTCTGTGTGAAAGAATAATTATGTAAACATCCAAGCCCAGATCTACAGGATGGTAAACAAGTACTTTGACAGAGAACAAAATAGCCCATTGGAATAGGGAAAGCTGTACAAAGATTAATTGCATTTTAGCTTTATTATTATTATTATTATGCCATTTTGGGTGGCATTTTCCAGCGAAAAGTTCCATGATGAGTTGTTAATGGGTTAAATTACCAACTTTTATAAGTTTTCAGCATATTTTTGAGCTCTATAAACCAAGCTCATACAAACAAAGAAAAAATAATCTCTGGTTATATATGCAAAATTTAAAAAATAAATAAATTGAACATAATTCTCAACATAATTGAGAATTATGTAATTCTTCTAATAATACATAACTTTTGATAATTATAATTTTTATAATTATTTTATAACATTAAACAATATAACACTTATCCAAAGGTGAATTATTTTATTCTTCTGCATCAAAAGATATTTTAGCCCATTATACATCTGTGAAAATGTCACTTTTCTGGTGTTCTTTAGAAAGTTAAGAAGCCCATCTATATGTTAGGAGAATTTCTGTAATGATAAACAATGTAGAAACAGTCCTTATTTCATAAATAAATTGGGTGTTGGTTACCACTGATGAAAGAGCAACAGACTATTCTCTTTGTATATGCAACACTCAATAAAATACTAAGTTTAAACTTTTCATGATCATATGTAGTTATAAAGTTTACTATCCTCAAGTGCATCAGTAATACACACAAACACACACACATTTTCACCCATTTTCTGCCATCTTGTGTGTGTGTGTGTGTGTGTGTGAATATCAAACTGATTTATATAAAAGTAAAGATATGGCTGG
>NW_012103809.1:3001554-3004251 GCF_000951045.1 Mandrillus leucophaeus
TCTTTATTCACTTGGTTAACAAATATGTATGGAACTAGATGAACACATTAAAGAGTGAGGGAATTTCCTGAATGTGGACATGGTTGATATGGAGGGTGAAGGAGAGGGAGGATGTAAAAATGTAATCACTGGATGGGTTTTTTTCTGCCCACTGCACAGAAAAAAAATCAATTCACTGAGATCACAACATTGCAATAGAGAAAGAGTTTAATTGATGTGAGGCTGGCCACACAGGAGATGGACTTCTTACTCAAATCAATCTCTCAAAACGCTCAGAGACTAGGGATTTTATAGACACTTTCGTGGTCGGGGGGCTAGGGAATGGGTGTTGCTGACTGGCTGGGGGTGAAATAATAGGGTGTGGAAAATGGTCCTCATGCAGCAAGTCCACCTCTGGGTGGGACCATGGGACCAGTTGAGTCATGAGTCACAATTCCATGTGGGGTCAGTCTGAAAAATACCTCAAAAAAAAACCTTTTATGTTTTACAGTAGTGATGTTTTCCACAGGAGCAATTGGGGAAGTCACAAATCTTGTAATCTCTGGCCACTTGACTACTGAACAGTAAGTGACTATGGAAACCATGCCTATGTTTTAGCAGAAGTGAGGTCCATCCAATATTCCTAATTTTATGGCCTTTCACTAGTCTTACAAAGGGAGTTTCAGCCCCTGAACAGGTAGGGGATTCATTTTAAAGAGAGACTGTTACTATTATTATCCCTGCTTCAAAGTTAAACTGTAAATTAAATTCCTCCCAAAATTAGCTTGGCCTATGCCCAGGAATTACCAAGGACAACTTTGAGGTCAGAAGCAAGATGGAGTCAACCACGTCAGACTTAGCTTACTGTCAAAATTTTGCAACGGCAGTTTCAAATAAAGCTGTCCAAAATAGCTTCTCTTTTCCCTCCCCTACCTTTCCTTCCCTCCACTTCCCTTCCCTTCCTCTCTCAGAACTAGATGAGTGATTTTGGCATTTACCAAGATAGGAAACCTGAATGAAAAGTGATTTGGAGGAGAAAACAATGAATTTATTTTCAAAATGTCAATAGTGAAGTCCTCTTGCTATATGTATGTGGAGTTGTGAACATTAACTGTAAGTTCTATGTTTTTGGACTAAATTCATGTTTACCTTGAAAGAACTAAATACCATAACTAAACAAAATGGCCTAAGTTACTGTTAGTTAGAAATACACTAAATACATTAGTTTATTCCTAAAAAACAGATCTCATTAGCTACTTTCGTACTGCCAATAGAAATAATAGTTAATATTTATTTATTGAGTAAATACTTGTTATATATTTTATATATATTAAGTCTATTCCTCAAAGTTCTAATTTGATTTTATTATTCACATTATCAAGAAATAGAGTCAAAGAGGTAAAACTATTACCTCAAAATACACAACTAGTAAGTAGCAGAGCCGTGATTTAAGCCAGGTCTACCTGCCTTCAAACCAGGAAGGAACCACTACATTACACTAATTCATTACAGGAAAATTAACCCACCAATGTATTTTTTTAACCATCACATGGTTAAAAATTAGAGGAAAATTAACTACAAATGTGATGTTTTAACCATCATATTTATTTTTAAGTGTACAGTTTAGTAGTATTAACTATATTCATATTATTACGCAACAGAGTTCTAGAACTATTTAATCTTGCAACACTGAAACTTTACAACCATTAAATACCAGTTCACCTTCTTCCCTTTCCCCAGTTCTTGGTAACCACCGTTCTACTTTTTGGTTGCTATGATTTTCGCTACTTTAAATACTTCTTATGAGTAGAATCAAAGAGCATTTCTCTAGCTTATTTCATTTAGCACAATGACCTTAAGATTAATCCATGTTGTAGGGCATGACAGAATGTTCTTCCTTTTTTAAGACCACATAGTATTCCATTGCATGTGTATACCACATTTTCTTTATCCATCATATGTCAATGGACATTTGGATTTCTTTCACCTCTTGGCTATTGTGAATACTACTACAATGAAAATGGATATTTAAATATGTCATAGAGATTCTGTATTTAATTATTTCAAATATATACCTAGAAGCAGAGTCACAGGATCATATCGTAATTGTATTTTAAATTGTTTGAGGAATCTTCATGCTATTTTCCATAATGGTTGCACTATTTTTCATTCTTACCAAAAGTGCACAAGGGTTCCCAATTCTCTGCATCTTCTCCAACATTTGTTATTTTCTGTTCTTTTGAGAGTAGTAATCCTCTGGGGTGTGAAGTTCTATCTCACTGTGGTTTTGATCTGTATTTTCTAATAATTAATGATGCTGAGCATGTTTTCCTGCACTTATTGACCATTTTATATCTTCTTTAGAGAAATGTCTATTCAAGTTTTTTGCCCATTTTTTAAACAGGGTTATTTGGGTTTTTTTCATTGTTGAGTTGTAGAATTTCCTTATATATTCTAGATATAAACTCTGTATCTGGTATATGACTTCCAATTATTTTGTCCCATCTAGTAGGTTGTCTTTCAATCCTATTGAATGTTTCTTTTGATGGGTAGAAGTTTTTAAGGTTGATTTCATTGCATTTGTGTATTTTGGATTTTATTATCTGTGCTTTTGGTGTTATATCCAAGAAATCATCACCAAGACCAATGTCATCAGGTGTGAAAGTACTCTGTGTAATATCCATATGTCAATTCCTATGGGATAGGATGAAATAGGAA
>NW_012103809.1:3008111-3010031 GCF_000951045.1 Mandrillus leucophaeus
TTTCATGATCATATGTAGTTATAAAGTTTACTATCCTCAAGTGCATCAGTAATACACACAAACACACACACATTTTCACCCATTTTCTGCCATCTTGTGTGTGTGTGTGTGTGTGTGTGAATATCAAACTGATTTATATAAAAGTAAAGATATGGCTGGGCACGGTGCCTCCCAACACTTTGGGAGGCTGAGGCAGGCAGATCACGAAGTCAGGAGTTCAAGACCAGTCTGGCCAACATAGTGAAACCCCGTCTCTACTAAAAATACAAAAAATTAGCCAGGCGTGGTGGCAGGCGCTTGTAATCCCAGCTACTTGGAAGGCTAAGGCAGGAGAATCACTTGAACCTTGGAGGTGGAGGTTGCAGGGAGCCAAGATCACGCCACTGCACTGCACTCCAGCCTGGGTGACAATGCAAGACTCCATCTCAAACAAACAAACAAAAAAAGTAAAGACATTGGATTATATTAGATGACAGAAGAGAAAAAGTAAACCAACCATGGAAAATTTTCAACAATTAATATCTCTAGTAGAAGGATATAAGTTCATTGTATGCTTATAATTTTTATAGGTTTGGGTTGTTTTTAAATAAAATGCTAAAAATTGTAAGATTCTATTGCAATATACGTCATTATATGGTGATGGTTGCAAATTTGAATTTCTTTAAAAAATACAGCTATTCAATATGCCTGAAAATTTTATATCTCTAAATTATTTCTCATAAAGGTAATTAAAAGAGAAACTATATTCCACCTGTTCATAAAGCCTTAGGCATTGATGTTTATAGAAATAGGTGACATATTATGCTACAGGTTCTGATGATGGCCAATGAAACAAAGTAATTTACAAAGTCCTTTGCCCTGTGTCCTACATTTGCAGCAATTCATTGCTTTGTGAGTGGCAGAAGCTATTATGTTTGGTTCACATCTCAATGTGGGTCATTTACAGCAACCTAGTGTGTGACATTTCTTGTAAAGCTAAAAAGGACAAGTGTGAATATTTAGCTAACATAGTATTTTAAGCATCATAAAAAAATGGAATGTATAACTTTAAATAGCTCTAAATGCAAATATACATATGAAGAAGAAGAATCAAATATAATTGGTTGTTTCTAACTCTAATAGCTACAAGTCAGATTGGCAGTGTGATTTTACATATAGAGTAGTCAACGTACTTGTGATGTAAGTTGGAAAACTACTTACCTCTGGGCATATTTGCATTAGAATGATGCAGGTATAGCTCTAAACAGACAGGATACAAACAGCCAAACTTTTGGCACGACCAGCATATGTTCATCAAAATTCATTTTCATTGTCTTTACTTGTTAAAACCCACATATTATTTTATAAAATTGTTGAACACTTAAAAGAGGTGTCTGATACCAAAGTATTGAGACACATGGAGGCAGTTTTGGTTTGTTTTCTAGAAACTCTTAGGTGCTCACCATTCTGTTTAAGAGTCATTGAAATTCAAACAGCTTTGGTTTGAAGTCATACTAAATAAAGAAAAATGAAAATATAAGGGAGGAACAAAGAAGAGAAACAGAATAAAAAGGGAAACAGAACTTTAGAAAAAGGGAAAAGAAATTCACAAAACAATAAAGTGCACACAGCTGGAAGGAGTCAAGAACTCCCCTAGCCCCTGACCATTTCTAGAGGCAGTCTTAGTGGAGGTTTCTAGTGATGAAGTCAATGTTCTTCTATATGTGTAGTCTCATGTTTGTAAGGGGACAGTCATATTCTTCTTCATTCATTCCTCTTTATTCACTTGGTTAACAAATATGTATGGAACTAGATGAACACATTAAAGAGTGAGGGAATTTCCTGAATGTGGACATGGTTGATATGGAGGGTGAAGGAGAGGGAGGATGTAAAAATGTAATCACTGGATGGGTTTTTTTCTGCCCACTGCACAGAAAAAAA
>NW_012103809.1:3010931-3015963 GCF_000951045.1 Mandrillus leucophaeus
TATGTGGAGTTGTGAACATTAACTGTAAGTTCTATGTTTTTGGACTAAATTCATGTTTACCTTGAAAGAACTAAATACCATAACTAAACAAAATGGCCTAAGTTACTGTTAGTTAGAAATACACTAAATACATTAGTTTATTCCTAAAAAACAGATCTCATTAGCTACTTTCGTACTGCCAATAGAAATAATAGTTAATATTTATTTATTGAGTAAATACTTGTTATATATTTTATATATATTAAGTCTATTCCTCAAAGTTCTAATTTGATTTTATTATTCACATTATCAAGAAATAGAGTCAAAGAGGTAAAACTATTATCTCAAAATACACAACTAGTAAGTAGCAGAGCCGTGATTTAAGCCGGGTCTACCTGCCTTCAAACCAGGAAGAAACCACTACATTACACTAATTCATTACAGGAAAATTAACCCACAAATGTATTTTTTTAACCATCACATGGTTAAAAATTAGAGGAAAATTAACTACAAATGTGATGTTTTAACCATCATATTTATTTTTAAGTGTACAGTTTAGTAGTATTAACTATATTCATATTATTATGCAACAGAGTTCTAGAACTATTTAATCTTGCAACACTGAAACTTTACAGCCATTAAATACCAGTTCACCTTCTTCCCTTTCCCCAGTTCTTGGTAACCACCTTTCTACTTTTTTGGTTGCTATGATTTTGGCTACTTTAAATACTTCTTATGAGTAGAATCAAAGAGCATTTCTCTAGCTTATTTCATTTAGCACAATGACCTTAAGATTAATCCATGTTGTAGGGCATGACAGAATGTTCTTCCTTTTTTAAGACCACATAGTATTCCATTGCATGTGTATACCACATTTTCTTTATCCATCATATGTCAATGGACATTTGGATTTCTTTCACCTCTTGGCTATTGTGAATACTACTACAATGAAAATGGATATTTAAATATGTCATAGAGATTCTGTATTTAATTATTTCAAATATATACCTAGAAGCAGAGTCACAGGATCATATCGTAATTGTATTTTAAATTGTTTGAGGAATCTTCATGCTATTTTCCATAATGGTTGCACTATTTTTCATTCTTACCAAAAGTGCACAAGGGTTCCCAATTCTCTGCATCTTCTCCAACATTTGTTATTTTCTGTTCTTTTGAGAGTAGTAATCCTCTGGGGTGTGAAGTTCTATCTCACTGTGGTTTTGATCTGTATTTTCTAATAATTAATGATGCTGAGCATGTTTTCCTGCACTTATTGACCATTTTATATCTTCTTTAGAGAAATGTCTATTCAAGTTTTTTGCCCATTTTTTAAACAGGGTTATTTGGGTTTTTTTCATTGTTGAGTTGTAGAATTTCCTTATATATTCTAGATATAAACTCTGTATCTGGTATATGACTTCCAATTATTTTGTCCCATCTAGTAGGTTGTCTTTCAATCCTATTGAATGTTTCTTTTGATGGGTAGAAGTTTTTAAGGTTGATTTCATTGCATTTGTGTATTTTGGATTTTATTATCTGTGCTTTTGGTGTTATATCCAAGAAATCATCACCAAGACCAATGTCATCAGGTGTGAAAGTACTCTGTGTAATATCCATATGTCAATTCCTATGGGATAGGATGAAATAGGAATCTATGCTTAGACATTCAGAGATTTTTGTGACAGCTATTGGTTAGAATTAGGATGTTATTTTTTAATGGGTCAGATCTACCAATACATATTGTCTGATATTCCTTTGAAGGCACTGACTCATTAGATTACACAGGTGCATCTGTTATAGAATCTGTACTAAGGAGACCCAAACTGCACAGCATAAGATGAACTATTAAAAGAAGAACTACAGCAGCACTGTCTCAAATCCAACTCATCTGTGAGGTCTTAGCTACTGGGAAAACACAGTGCCAGGAAAAGGTCCAGTGTTACAACTAATGTCAATGGTGAAAACCACCACTGCTTGTGTACTAGAACTAGCCTAAGGAGGAGGCCCCTTCTGTCATTGTCCCTTTGCAGAATGACAGCCCCTTTGTAAGTATGACCAAGATCACTAGGAACTCTTCTGCAGTTTTGAGTATCTGAACATGCCTTATATTAACCTATTTAACAGGTCAATAAAGAAAAAAGACTATTTGGGGAGGAAAGCAGAAGATGGAGGCTGGAGGTTACAGAATAGAGATTTGAAAATACTAAAGTTAGAACAGAGAATTGTCAAGACAGAATTTAGAGATCATTCTGCATCTAAACTGTGGTTATTACCACCCTGGGTTCTCTGAATTTTTTATTTACATTGACTAAAAGTTTTGCACTTCTCCTGCTATGCATCATTCTGACAATTTTGAACTCTTCCTTCCACATTGCATTGTACCTTTTAAAGTTAACTGTTACCAAAAAGTCAAACTAAAAACCTATTCTGGTCATTTTGATAAGTCAAATTAACACAGGTGAGAGCTGTTTGTGTACCTTTCCATGCTTCATTATATTCCAGCTGACAGTTCAAAATGAAAAACACTTGGGGACAAGGGTCATTTGAACATGCAGCCTATAAGTTACATTTTATTTGAAAGGGAAAGTGTGTCCTCACCACATAAAAAAAGTATTCATTTATTTATTCATGCTTTTAGTTCAACAAATTTTTGTTGTGCTCCATTGTATTCCAGGTACTTTTCTTGGTATAGAGAAGAGAAGGGTGAATTATAGAGTCCACATCTTGCCCTCAGTTGCCAGTTCAAGAGTGCCATATCATTTTCTCACAATATTTGCTTCATTCTGGTCTGACTACTTATGCAACATTAAAATACAAGGTGAAGAGAATTCAACACACTGTTTTTATGCAGAGGTAATCCTCCTTGGTCTGTGGCAGCAAACCAAGATTTTTTTTTTTTTTTTTGGTTGTTTGTTCAATTGTTTCAGTAATAAGGATGGCACAATTTTTTTCAGGAAGAGTTTTAGAAACTATACATATTGCTGACAGAGAAAAGTGGGGAGTGGCACTGGCCAATGCAGATTAACTACGCTATGAGATGCAAGTACTTACATGAAAGTAGAAAAGAAAATTTCTTATCCCAGTGACCTAAAATAAGCTCAAGCCAGGAATCTAGACTGTGCCAGCCAGGTAGTCTGCACCTTGTCACTTCATTCGGGCACATATAAGTTTATTGACACCTGTTTGTCATTGATCAAAACTCACATGCCCTGTTTCCCATATGTTTGGGAGGAAAGTAGAAGTTGTAACAGATTATTTTATATTATTTTTACCCTAGAGGTTCTGAAAACAGGCAAATTTACCAAAAGTCAATTCATCAAAGGAGTGATTGGGTCTAAACTGACCAATTTTTCTGTTTATAAGAGAAGAAATATCATGCCAAGGAATGTTCACCTTATCTCTGACCTAGCTTCTTGCAGCTTTGGATGGGAAGAGTTGGGGTAGAAAAAGAGCACTCTATCTGCTGAAACAAAAATGGAAGGGGGGTCAGCTACAACATTGTCTCAACTACCCACACAAGACATATTAAGGTCTAAGGAGTAGAGGGAGAAACACTTATGAGCTTTTAGCAAACAAGCATTCACTGAATGTATCTGGACCTGCAGCATTGAGCCATTAAGTTACAATCATTCAGTTTACTGGAGCTGATGCAATGCAGTATCTAAATCTTTTAAATATGTCTATTCCTGTACAAATGTGTCATAATGTACATAGTTCATTTCTGCCTATCAGGGCATAGAGTGTCCATGAACTAATTAGGTGAGAATTTCAGGGAATAAGAATTGCTTAGCTATATATTAATTACATACATTTCAGAATGTTTTTTCTTTACCTGGTAAATAATATTTTGCCTTTACCAAGGAACATTGTAAAAAAGATTGTGGAAATTTCCACAGTGAAATGATTTAGAAAGTAGAAAATCTTTGATTATCTCATACATAGTCCCTAGACAATGAATATGCTCATAATATTCTCATCAAAACCTGTCTTTAAATTATTTTACTCTAAATTAATTTTCCTAAGTAATAAATGACAGCAGCTAAAACTTATAAGGCTATTTGGAACTATTAAGTCAATGATTAAGGAGACATAAAGACCCTCAAAAACTAATTAACTTGACTATCAGTCTTTTAGATTTGTGTACAGCTTCCAGGATTATAACAAGCTTAAATAAATCTAACTAACACTTAAATTGTGATTTCTTGTTCTCTGCATATTTTAAAGAAAAATGTAAACAGCCTGGAGATCTTTTGTACTATTTAGATAAAGGGTTTAGAATTTAAGAATCTATATGATATCAATGGAAGCTTTATCTGGAAGGAATGCTACAAGACCAAACACTTAGTCATGGATGGGCCTCACATCTTTTCCCTAATGCCAATGTCCATAGTAGTCATTTATGTATGTTTGGGGAAAGGTACATTTTGTAGAAGATTATCGTGAAAACAAGAGAAGCTTACTCTGTCCATCACACCGGAAACATAAAATAATGAGGTAAATTTATTTAAAATAAAACCCAGTAAGATAAAATAACAAAACAGTTAAGATCTAATGATGATACCAATTTACTGAACAGACCAGAAAATTAAAGATAAAAGAATGTCTTAGATCTCAACACTAGCCATACCAAATGACTTCTACATGGCTTATGAGCAGAGGTTCAAAAAACAAATTCAAACTTTCTAAAAATAGAAGTAAATAAATGGGGAACAATTATTTGTCAAATTTGTTATTTCAATGTCAACAAAGTTATAAAAGACTTTATGTAAATTTTAAATAACTATTTTAAAATCAAAACATAAATTTAAAAGGCTAGCAGAAAATAGAGAAAATATCTGTTAAAATTATGAAAAAAGGGTTAATACTGTTAATATATATTTATAACTCATAAAACTGAGTAAGACAAATATGTGAACGCTCTGTGGAAAGGAAGGCAAAAGGACACTTAAAAAAGAACTCATAGGCTAGGCGCTGTGGCTCACGCTGTAATCCCAGCACTTTGGGAGGCCGAGGTGGGTGGATGACCTGAGGTCAAGAGCTCGAGACCATCCTA
>NW_012103809.1:3020854-3037159 GCF_000951045.1 Mandrillus leucophaeus
GAGGCTCCCTGAGGGGCACCACCCACTGCTCCACGGCGACGGGTCTCATCAGCAGCCCAAAGGCTGAGAAGTGCAGACGCCTGGTGCGGGATTGGCGGGCGTGGCGGGGGATTGGCGCGGGCAGCTCCGTCTGTGGTCTGAGGTGGGGATCCGCTAGGGCAGCCAGCTGGGCTTCCCAGTTGGGTGGGGACTTGGAGAACTTTTATGTCTAGCTGGAGGATTGTATATGCACCAATCAGCACTCTGTTTCTAGCTAATCTGGTGGGGACTTGGAGAACTTTTATGTCTAGCTAAAGGACTGTAAATGCACCAATCAGTGCTCTGCGTCTAGCTCAAGGTTTATAAATGCACCAATCAGTGCTCTGTGTCCAGCTAATCTGGTGGGGACTTGGAGAATTTTTGTGTCTAGCTCGAGATTTGTAAACACACCAATCCGCACCCTATCAAAACAGACCAATCAGCTCTCTGTAAAATGGGCCAATCAGTTCTCTGTAAAATGGGCCAATCAGCTCTCTGTAAAATGGACCAATCAGCTCTCTGTAAAATAGACCAATCAGCTCTCTGTAAAATGGACCAATCAGCAGGATGTGGGTGGGGTCAGATAAGGGAATAAAAGCAGGCTGCCCAAGCCACAAAGGACAACCTGCCCTGGTATCTTTTAACAGTGGGGGTGGTTTGTTATTTTGCTTTTTGCAAGAAATCGTACAGGTGCTGAGTCTTTAGGTTCCCCACTGCCTTTATGAGCTATAACTGTCACTCTGAACGTCTGCAATCTTACTCCTGAGGCCAGTGAGACCAGGAACCTGTGAAGAAGAATGAACAATTCCAGATGGGAGGAACGAATGATTACATACGCGCTGCCTTAAGAGCTGTAACACTGACCGTGAAGGTCTGTAGCTTCACACTGGAAGCCAGGCGGACCGCAAACCCCTCCAGAAGGAAAAAACTCCAAATCCCTCAGAACATCAGAAGGAATAAACTCCAGACACACTATGTTTAAGAACTGTAACACTCACCACGAGGGTCAGTGGCTTTATTCTGGAAGTCAGTGAGACCAAGAACCCACCAGTTCCGGACACAGTTTCAGAGAAAGACAAGTAAACAGACTCTTCAGCTGATGTATGGGAGAGACTGACTGACTTAGATGGGAAAAAAACAGGTATTTTTCCTGTAGGAGATTACCATCATTTTATCAACATCTGAAGGAACCTTAAGAGCACCTGCTTCTAGAATATAAGCAAACCCTGCTGAGGGTAACTAAGCATGCCTAGTTTAGACGGCAGGTTAAGCATGGAAAACAAGGAGAACTAGGTTGAGAGAGTGAACAAAACCTGTTTATTTCTACTAAATTATTCCAGGTTCATTGTCTATGATGGCCAGGCCATCCACTTGTCATTGTTTTGTCCCTACATTATTTCTCCATCCATTATAGTGCTTCCCACTCTTCCTACCCATAATTACCTGTGGGGTAATCTATTTTAATTCAAATACCCATTTACTTTAGGTAGCAAAACATTTAGTCATAGTTATTTGGTGCATAAATTCTGTGCTTGCTTTTTTAACTTCACAAATAATGTAGATAATAAAGTTGTAGACCTCAGACGATGAAGAGTGTAACTGTAAACATTCATTTTAAGTGAAAAGGGTTATATTGATATGGGAATAAATGATACAAAACATTATTTGATAATATTTTTAATCTTAGAAAAGTCTAAACTACGTCTCATGCTTTAACTTCTCTGGTCATTTTAAATAATAATTATTCATGTAGAGCCTGTTATAAAAACCTACACATGCATGTTAATTTCATCATGTTACACACAAAAAAAATGCCTAAAGTCTAGCAAATGAACATCTTTGCCTAGGGCCACATGACAAGTTTGTGGTCAAATGAAAACTGAGTGATCAGAGAAGCCCTTCTCTAAGAAACTAAGTGCTCTGGAAAGATGACATACAGTGCTTATGACATGTCAAAATATAAACCAAGCCTGTGCCTAAACAACACACATCCCCTGGAGAATTAGGCAATTTTACAACAGCGATGTTAGTGACCTAAGGGCCGCATCAGAGAATGATCAGTCTACTGAAGGAAGACTTGCGCAGTGAGTTCACCTCGCATTTCATAGAAAATAATGACTATCATATGTGTACTCCCTCAGCACCCAGCCACAAACCTCCAAGCAGCTGCATTCACCCTTACCTTTTTCTCTTTATCAAGAGACAAGATCTTTTTCCAAAATCCAAGGTTTGCCTCCATCTGAGTTGTACCTCATGTCTTCAGAGACCTCTCTCAAATATACTCCCTTGCTTAAGTATTTATAATATTTCTGTAAATTTTCATCTCTGCCTAGAAATATGTTCAAACCACGCCCGTATTTAAAAATCATTTTTAAAATATATTTTTCTAACCACTTTCTATTTATAGCATAACTGTATAAAAAAAGTCACAAAGTACCAACTCTACATCCACATCCTTGACTCAGCCCACTGCAATTTAGTCTCTACCAAAAGGCAATGAAACTCAAGGTTTCAACTACATATATCTATAGTCTATATTGATTTCCCCGAGCTCTGCACTTATTTATCCAACTTCTCGTAACATATTTCCCTTGGCAATATCAAAGATAGCTCAACATGAAAGAAAAGTGAGTTAACTTGTTATCCATCTCCTGTAAATGTTTATTTTCTATCTAATCCCTGCCTCTGAGGATTCTACAGCCATTCCCCACCTGCTCAACTCCTGATCTTGAGACTATACTAATTACCATCCTCTCCTTTGCCTTCAACTTCCAATCAAATTATGTTATGTTCTGCGCATTAACTATTTGTTTTTTGTTTTGAATTTCTTTATTTCTTCTTAAAAATATGGGAAACATCTGCAGAAAGTGCAGGTTTGTTACATAGGTATACATGTGCCATGGTGGTTTGCTGCACCAATTGACCTGTCCTCTAAGTTTCCTCCTCTCACCCCCCACCCTCCAACAGGCCCTGGTGTGTGTTGTTCTCCTCTCTGTGTCCAGGTGTTCTGAGTGTTCAACTCCCACTTATGAGTGAGAACATGTGGTGTTTGGTTTTCTGTTCCTGTGTTAGTTTACTGAGGATGATGACTTCCAGCTTCATCCATGTCCATGCAAAGGACATGATATCATTCCTTTTTATGACTGCAGAGTATTCCATGGTGTATATGTACCACATTTTCTTTATCCAGTCTATCATAGATGGGCATTTGGTTGGTTCCATGTCTTTGCTATTGTAAATAGTGCTGCAATAAACGTACATGTGCATGTGTCTTTATCATGAAATGATTTATATTTGGGGGGATATATACCCACTAATGGCATTGCTGGGTCAAATGGTATTTCTGGTTCTAGATCATTGAGGAATAACCATACTGTCTTCCACAATGGTTGAACTAATTTAAATTCCCACCAACAGCGTAAAAGCATTCCTGTTCCTCCACAGCCTCTCCAGCATCTATTGTTTCTTGACTTTTTTGTGACTGGTGTGAGATGGTATCTCATTGTGGTTTTGATTTGCATTTCTCTGATGATCAGTGATGTTGAGCTATTTTTTATGTGTTTGTTGGCCACATGTATGTCTGTTTTTGAAAGGAGTCTGTTCATATCCTTTGCCCACTTTTTAATGGGGTTGTTTTTATTCTTGTAAATTTGCTTAAATTCCTTGTAGATTCTGGATATTAGACCTTTGTCAGATGGTAAACTGCAACATTTTTCTCCCATTCTGTAGGTTGCCTGTTCACTGTATTGATAGTTTCTTTCGCTGTGCAGAAGCTCTTTAGTTTAATTAGATCCCATTTGTCAGTTTTGGTTTGTGTTGCAATTGCTTTTGGCATTTTCATCATGAAGTCTTTGCCCATGGCTACATCCTGAATTGTATTGCCTAGGTTTTCTTCTAGAGTTTTTATGGCTTTGGGTTTTACATTTAAGTCTTTAATCTATCTTGGTTAATTTTCATATAAGGTGTAAGGAAGAAGTTGAATCCCAGAACAGACCAAAAACATGTTCTGAAATTGAGGCAGTAATTAGTAGCCTATCAACCAAAAAAAGCCCAGGACCAGACAGATTCACAGCTGAATTCTACCTGAAATACAAAGAGGAGCTGGTACCATTCCTTCTGAAACTATTCCAAACAATTGAAAAGGAGGGACTCCTCCCTAACTCATTTTATGAACTAGCATCATCCTAATACCATAACTGGGAAGATACACAACAACAAAAAAAGAAAATTTCAGGCCAATATCTCTGATGAACATTGATGCAAAATCCTCAATAAAATACTGACAAACTGAATCCAGCAGCACATCAAAAAATTATCCACTATGATCAATCAGCTTCATCCCTGGGATGCGAGGCTGGTTCAACATATGCAAATCAATAAACATAATCCATAAACAGAACCAAAGACAAAAACCACATGGTTATCTCAATAGATGCAGAAAATGCCTTCAATAAAATTCAACATTCTTCGTGTTAAAAACTCTCAATAAACTAGTTATTGATGGACCATATCTCAAAATAATAAGAGCTATTTATGACAAACCCACAGTCAGTATCATATTTAATGGGCCAAAGCTAGAAGCATTCCCTTGGAAAACCAGTACAAGACCAGGATGCCCCCTTTCACCACTCCTATTGAACACAGTATTGGAAGTTCTGGCCAGGGCAATCAGGCAAGAGAAAGAAAGAAAGGGTATTCAAATAGGAAAAGGGGAAGTCAAATTATATCTGTTTGCGGATGACATGGCTTTATATTTAAAAAGCCCCATCGTCTTAGTGCCAAAACTTAAACAGATAACCAAAGTCAGCAAGGTCTCAGGATGCGAAATCAATGTGCAAAAATCACAAGCATTCCTTTACACCAACAATAGAAAAGCAGAGAGCCAAATCATGAATTAACTCCTATTCACAATTGCTAGAAAGAGAATAAAATACCTAGGAATACTGCTAACAAGGGATGTGAAAGACCTCTTCAAGGGGAACTACAAACCATTGTTCAAGGAAATAAGAGAGGACACAAACAAAAGGAAAAACATTCCATCTTCATGGACAGGAAGAATCAATATCGTGAAAATGGCCATACTGCTCAAAGTAGCGTATAGATTTAATGCTATTCCCATCAAGCTACCATTGACATTCTTCACAGAATTAGAAAAAAACGACTTTAAATTTCATATAGAATCCAGGAAGACACTGTATAGCCGAGACAATCCTAAGCAAAAAGAGCAAAGCTGGAGGCATCACACCTCCTGACTTCAAGCTGTATTACAAGCCTACAGTAATCAAAGCAGCATGGTACTAGTACCAAAACAGACATGTAGACAAATGGAACAGAACAGAGACTTCAGAAATAACACCACACATCTACAACCATCTGATCTTCGATAAACCTGACAAAAATAAGCAATGGGGAAAGGATCTCTTATTCAATAAATGGTGCTGGGAAAACTGGCTAGCCATATGCAGAAAACTATTTCTTAAATATATGCCAACTTCCATGTTTAGTGATATTCTCTTTAAAATTTTTGACACTCCTTGCCTAGACTATCAAAATGGCTTTCTAACTAGATTTTCCTACTTCCAACCTGGTCACTGTTAAACCCACCTTTCCTTCTACTATCAGAGTGATTTTCCTAAAATTAAAAGTTACGTTAAATCCTTTAATGTTTTCACTTTACCATTAGAAGAAAGTCAAAACTCCATAGCATGATGTCAAGTCTTTTATCATCTTGTCCTTGAATACATTTCCAACTTTAACTGTGCTGTCTGCCATCTCCCCATATCCTGCACACCAGCCATGTCAAAATACATTTGATTTGCCAAATACATCACACTTTTGAAGGACCATATGGCTTTATATATCTTCCCATTGCCTGCAAACCTGCTTCTCTCTGTTTTTTATCTAGCTAAATTATATTAAGGCTTCAAAGATTACTTAAGTATCATATTTCCACTGAAATCTTTGCCTGTTGCCCACATCCTCCACCAGATCTGTGTTGTTTCCTTTTCTCAATGCTCCTAGAGATCCCTGTGTTGATCTCTTTCTGGCACTTTGCTAAAAAATGGTGGTGAGAACACTTAACATGAGATCTACTCTCTTAACAAAATATTAAATGCACAATACAATATTGTTAACTATATACCAATGTTGCACTGCAGATCTCTGGAACTTCATCATCATTTGTAACCAAAATTTTTACCCATTGAATGGCAACTGCATATTTACCCTTCTCCTCATCCCCTGGAAATCATCATTCTACTTTCTGCTTCTATGAGTCTGACTTATTTAGATACTTTATATATGTTGAATCATGCAGTATTTGTCACTATGTGACTGGCTTATTTATTTCACTTAGCATAATGTCCTCAAGGTTTATACACATGTATTCACACTGTCACATATCACAGGACTTCTTTCTTTTTTATGATAATATTCCATTGGATGTACGTACCACATAATATATTCATCAACTGGTGGAGATTTAGGCTGTTTCCATGTCTTGCCTCTTGTGAATAGTGTTGTAATGAACATGAGAATGCTAATATCTCCTTGAAGTTCTGATTTCAATTCTTTTGGGTAAATACCCAGAAGTGGAATTGCTAGATTATATTGCAATGCTGCAGTAATTAAAACAGTATGGTACTGGCATAAAGACAGATATAGACCAATGTTACAGACTACAGAGCCCAGAAACAGATCTACACATATACAATGAACTGATCTTTAACAAGGATGCCAAGAAAACACAATGGGGAAAGGAGTCTCTTCTACAAATGGCACTGGGAAAAGTGAATATTCACATGCAAAAGAATGAGATTGACCTTTATCTTACACCATATGTTAATACAAAAATCAACTTAAAATGGATTAAAGACCTAAATATAAGATCTGAAACTGTAAAATTCCTAAAAGAAAACATAGGGGAAAATCTTCATGACATTGGTCTTGGCAATGATTTCATGGATAAGACACCAAAAGTACAGGAAGTAAAAGTGAAAATAGACAAATGGGACTACATCAAACTAAAAAGCTTCTGCAAAGCAAAGGAAATAATCAATAGAATAAAATGCCCTCCTAGTACTTTTTATACTACCTTGCATTTATTGCTTCTCTTCTCTTTCATCACAAACATAAACTGATGACTTGGCAAGCCAAATCCATGATATTCAGGATCAAAGCTGAAGAATAATTTTTCTGTTGGTGACTTTAACGGGTGGAAAGTGTGGGAAGAAGCAGGTTGGAAGGAAAAGAAAAAGAGAATTTAAGACGAACTTTTCAGGAAATTTCCCAGAATGTTATTAGATATCAAGAGATTACTCTTTGTTTGCTACAGGTCTCTGGTTTGGAGCAGCAAGTTTAATAATTCACAGTAAAATTAGCTCTCTCTATAATGGGGAAAATATTTTCCTAAAGTCGAATAATTTCCTGGTTGGTCTTCAGGACAAGTGTTACAGGTAACCAAAGAAATGTTCACCTTAGCAATGTAGAGATGGTTCTAACTTCTCTTCTTTAACCATCTCCTCACAACCTAAATGTGCAATAAGAAGACTGGAGGCTGAACACATTGAAGAACGAAGTGATTGAAGCACCTTACCTGAGACAATATAAATATAAAATCAAAGAAGAAATGATGAACAGGAGGATGTAAAGCAGCACTGTGATCACCACGCCAAGAATGCCTGGCTGCATCGTTCTTACAAACATCCAGTAGAGCTTCGCGGCATCTGCCATGGGAGTCTCCTCATTATCTGTTAGCCGTTGACAAAAGCAAATACAGATTTGAAAAACTAAGAATGGGAACACTGATCATCAAGTTAGGTGAAAGTAAATATACAAAGACTATGTGACCCTATAAATTGTTTTTGAAATAAGTCTTCCAGGTACTGAAGATTGCCAGCTCTTCTGGTACACAAAGGAAAAGAAAAAAGGCTTGGTTTACCCGGTTTTTCTCATCTTCCCTCTAAGCCTTTACATGCACACACTTGACATGCAATTCATAAAGTAAAAGCCATGTTTTATTTATGTACTATTAACTTCTGAATTTAATGAGCACAAGATGTGAAGAAATTAAATATGATGGTGAAAAGAGTCCTTTCTTTCTGAAGCAGATTTGATAAGAATTTAATTTGTGCTATGCATAAAAGAGATGGCTTATTTTAGAAACTTATAAAAAAGTTATCAGGCTACTTAATGTGCGTTTGAAAACCAAGTTTACATTAGGTTAATTTAACAATAAGTCCTTATTTTAGACAAGGAAAGACGTACACTACATTGGATTAGAAATGAAAAACAATACTATGGGGTTTTTAAAAGTATATACATTTGTAAAGACCTACAGTATCATCATATGACATCTTTGACTTTATAAAATATGGATGTTCTTTAATTATAAGTCTCTTGATATCAAGTGGAAGTAATGTGCAATATAAATGTTAAGTAAAGTATCTTTTCTCAATGCAATAGAGAAGGAAGAATTTCTTTAGTTTTTAAACTGATGATTAAAATGATGATAAATAAATGTTGAAAAGCCGTTTTTTAAAAAAGCTTATCCAAACCACTCATGTGTAGATGAAAACAGAAACCTAAGCAGATTCATTTGTATTTTCCCTACACCAAAATATACTTTAGTGATTGGGCAGTGAGTATAATTGAGATGTTCCAATTCTCAACTACTGCTTCTTTGAGCACCATCTCAAAACTTTTATTTCTATATTCTGTACTTGTTAACCAGTCTATCTCGCAAAATTGAGTGACTGCTGCCAGGACTTTTGGCAGTAGATTGTAAGAGTCATCATGCATCTCTCCTATTCTACATCATACCTTTCTGCTGTTTCTTAAAGGTAATGAAATAGACTTGAGATTCATTAATGAAACCAAAAAAAAAGATATATATTTGATGACAGTCACATAACCTAACCAATATATTTTAATTATTTCTTTGACCTACATATATTGAATGCCTATTATGTGTCATTAGGAACTGAAGATAAAAGAGGGAATACAATTAGACAAAAGCTCTACCCTCTTGGAGCTTACATTTAGGTGAGAAGGGGGTACATGAATGATAGTAAGCATATATGCAAGATTAAAATAAGTAATTTATTGTTTATGATACATCACAGGATGGTATTATGAAGAAAAATGTAAACCAGAAGAGGTATAGGAAAGATAGAAGTGTATCACTAAATATTGCTTCAGAATAGGTGTCACTAAAAATATGGCCTCTAAGAAAAGACCTAAAGATATAAGAGAATGAGCCAGGTGCCTCCCAAATGGTATTCATCACATACGGCCCATACTACATCTGTGTGTGTGTGTGTGTGTGTGTGTGTGTGTGTGTTGATTCTCCAACTAGATTGTAAATTCCAGCCTGGACTATAGGGGCAATGGCTCTTACATCTTGTGTCATTCACAGAGCACAGCATCATCATTTCATTCTCATACTCTCATCTTTATTCTTTTTATGTTAAACATATAATATATAGTATGTTTATATATTTATACACATAATATATAAAATATATATTATATATTTATATACATAGTTTATATATGTATTATATATATATATATATGTTTCAAGGTTTATTCCCAGTCTCTTATTTGATCTTTCCAGCAACACTATAAAAAGAGTAAGGTAGGTGTTTTGTATTTGTAGATATTACTACTTTCTCATGATGCATATGAGGACATTGAAAACCGAAGAGGTAAACTGGCCTATCCGACATCAAATAGATGACACATAGCAGAGCTGGGACCAGAACCCAGCTCTCTCTGACTCCAACTCTGTGGTCTTTCCACTACTCTATGGTCACTTCTAATGGAGTGTTTGTCATTTGAATGTGTCTCCCAAAAGCATGTGTTGGAAACTTAATCCCAGTGCAACAGTGTTGGGAGGTAGAGCCTAATGGGAGGTGTTTAGGTGATGAAGGCTCCATCCTCATGAATGGATTAATGCCAATTATAAAAGGGCTTGAGGCTGCAAGTTTGAATTCTTGCCATTTCTCATCCTCTCTTTGCTCTCCTGCCATGGGATGACACAGCAAGAAGCCCCTTGCACGTGGTTGACTGCCACGGGTACTACTTGAGACCGTCATTATGGCAGTTACTATTGTTACTGCTTGAGACCGTCATTACAAGACTGAACGAAGGGATGAACATAGAAATGATAACAAAAAACAGAAGAAACTATTTTAAGGGAAGGCTAGCATGGAGGAGAAGAAGAGAGCTCCCTGCTTCTAGTGAGCAAAGACGGCCGCTGAGCATCTACAGCCCTTTGTATTTATTGAGTAACAAGAGCAAGGAGGAGAAGGTAATGATGGGTCAGCTGCTTAATTGATCAAGGGTTCATATTGTTACTGACAGGTTTCAATTATGCCTAATCATAAGAAACATTTGTGCAGCGTCCAACACTTTTAGGATGTCAGTTCCTCAATCTCAGACTTCCCAGACTCCATAACCATGAGCCAATAATTCCTGTTCATTATAAATTAACCAGTCTTAGGTATTTTATTATTGCAGCACAAAAGAGAATAAGATGTGGAGTCTCAAGAATCGTTTGCTGAATGACAGTGTTTGCATCCTACCTTTCATCTTTGCTTACATGTTTTATTCTTATCTCACTATTTATATTGAGGGCAGAAATTATGCCATATTTATTCTGAATCTTTTAAAACCTTATGTAGAGTATATACTCAATAAATATGTCCTGATGGACTAAAACATTCAGTATCAAATCTTTCCTCTACTTTTTATCCAGATTAGGGCTCAGGCAGAGAAATAATTTATCCACTTAATGAAATTGTTGAGCATAGTATCATCAATGCATTGCCAACCTCTGAACCAACAAACTGAAGGACTAGCAAAGAATTACTAGCAACATCAACAGCCACTCAGCACTTCAGCCTCAGACCAATTCATCTGCCACATCTCCCTTTAGATCTCCATACATGAAATGAATTCAAGACAGAAAATACCAGTAAAATTAGGTAGCATCTCCCTGAGCTGAGTGACCTGGTTCAAACCCAGAAGATACTCAGCTTCGTCCGCTAAAAAGAAGTGCGGAAGGATCTGGAGGTATGAACACTCAGGCAACCTGAGTCTCCCAAGTGACATTCAACCTATGATAACTGCAATCCTTGTGGAACAGTAGTTTTCAAGAATTAAAGATCATCAGAATCACCTGGAAGGTTTGTTAATATACATATTGATGGGCCCCTTCCCAATGTTTCTAGCTCAGTGAATTTGGTGCAGGGCCTGAGATTTTGCATTTCTGTTAAGTTCTCAGGTGATGTTAATGCTGTTGGTCCAGGGACCACACTTTGAGAACCATAGATTTAAATCAATACTTCTGAAGCTTCAGTATGTGGCCACATCCAAGCGCATTTTTACAGGTTCCCAAAGGGTTTTAATGCTGTCTGTCTGTGGATTACAGACAGCTTTAGAGGTTTTTAAAAGATAACAAAATTAGATGTCATCTGCAATAAAACATGATGGATTCAAACTGCCCAATAATTTGTGCAAATTTGGAAAACAATTTAGCTTTTTTTTTTTTTTTTCAAGCGGAGAGAGAGAGAAGGGTGCTCTATACAGCTACTGGAATCCAAGGCAGCCTTTGTCAGGTTCCAGATCTATGAACTGGTTCTGAGATGGCCACACTGGAGGTTACTTTCCTATAGATTACATCGGAGGTTCAGAGTAAATTCAGTTCTGCTCATTTTGTCAGCTGCCTTGGATACAGTGGTCTGGTCTCCTATTTATCTGCCTGAGGGAACTAACTGAAACAAGAAAAGTCCTTCCAAGATTGCTGCAGATATCCTTCTGAGCAGATCTCAGAGGACCACAGGGACAGCTGCTCATCCTCCCCAAATGGCTTCACGCGTGATGTGGCTGTAGGCTGAGCCCCAGCACCCTGTCTACTCAATATGCACATTAGGACTCTGGGAGAAACTGGAAGTTGGTCCTCCCAGAATGCAGACAGCATTCCTCTCTACATCTCCTGCTCATCAATCCTCGATGCCACAGTCACCGTATTATCCTGGAGAATAAGAGAGGTAGGAATGTAGATGTTATCCAGCTGGAGAATCAGAATGTGCTAATCAACAGGGTGAAAAAAGTTTAGAGATGGGGTAGGAAACACAGCCACTTCTAACTCAAAAGGCTCCCTCTTCTGCCATGTTGTCAAGGTGCTCAAAGGCATGGAGGCTTCACACAGTGGTCTGTCCTTCAAGAACTGAGGAGCGTTCCTTGGCACATGATTCTTTCGCTAATCCCTAACAGTGGGACTAGAAACTAGATATACCAGTGGGCTTGAGGGGCACTGTTTTAGTTAATTTTAATAATGTTAAATGGTCTACATAGTTAGAGTCAACAATCACACTTGTCGGCAGGTTCTGGGCATTTCTGGCAGAGGTCATTTCCACTCAGGAATAAGCAGTCAGAATTCTCACATGAAATCAACAAGACATTAGTGCACTTAAAGCTTCGAGAACTCCAGTCTTGTGAAGAGCAGTCCAGCTATCCCCAGTGAGCGAAAGCCCAGCCTAGCAAGCAGGAAAATGAAAGCAAAGGCCTTCTCAGCAAAGTATGTAGCACCTTGTTACTCACAGTATGTCCATGGAACTAGCATCATTGGCACCATCTAGGGGTCTATCAGTAATGAAGAATCCTAGGCTCTACCTGCTAACTCAGAATGTGCATTTTGTTTTATTTTTTAAAATATGTTTTTATTTTTATAGATTTAGAGGCTGTAAGTGCAGATTTGTTACATGAATATGTTGTGCAGTGATGAAGTCTGGGACTTTTCATGTAACCATCACCCAACTAGTATACACTGCACCCATTAGGTAATTTCTCATCCCTCATGCCAATTTCCCATCCCTCACGCCCCTTCCACCCTCCATCCTCCCACCTTTTTAAGTCTCTGATGTCTATTATTCCACTGTTTATGTTCATGTATACTCATTATTTAGCTCCCACATATAAGTGAGAACAGGAATGTGCATTTTAATAAGATCCCCAGGGAACCTGAAAGCAAATCTTTCCTCTACTTTTTATCCAGATTAGGGCTCAGGCAGAGAAATAGCATGCTAGGGCCTGAGACACAGTGCGAAAAATGGTGACAGGCTCTGCTGACCTTAGCTGTCTACTATAGCACCCAAAGTAGGAGATATCTTCATGGATGCAAATTTTCTGAAAGCATTTTGTTGACAAAAGAGTCGATTTCAAACACAGTTAACAAGTAGAGTCCATCAAAACACTCATCTCTATGATTTGCTTGGTATGGTGAATATAATCCAAACACATACATTCCAGTTATGAAACTTTCCTTCTTCTTGTTAAAAGGAGAAATATACCAAATGTGGAATATTATTTCATACATTAAGATAATTTTATAAATAAACATTTGGTCATATTCATTAATTTATAGTATCTATATGCTCCCTTGCTTGGAATGATATTTTATGGCCAGGTCTACAGTATAGAAATTTAGTTAAAATTCAGATGTCTCTTCTTTTGCCTATTGAAATTGCTTAAAAATGTGATGCCTCCAAGGTAAAGTGTTTCTTGGCTTGAATTACTCCACTGTTTGCCAGTATCTTTAATTTTGCTTTGATGATTTAATCTAAAGCATTTGCAATTTAAATGGAGCTTCAATAAAGTTGCTAAATTGCAGGTCAGGGGTCACGGCAAGTAGGCAGGATAGGAAAGGATGATCCCCCATTGAGCCTTGCCTAGGAAAGGATGCCCAATTGAGCCCTGCCTATGCAGGAGCTTGCATCTTCCAACCTATGTTGCTATTCCTAGATCTTCTTAGTCGGCTCATCAGAGCTTTCCTATGCATCCATAATGTCTGCGGTCCTCAAACTGTGGTCCCTGACAAACAACATCACTGTCATCTGTAAATTTGTTAGAAATGCAAGTTCTTGAGCTCTACTTTAGACCCACCAGAGGAAGAACTCTGAGAATGGGGCCCAGCAATCTGTTTTTACAATAGCCTACAATAGATTCTGATACAGAATAAGGTTTGAGAATCAGTACGTTTCAGTAACACTCTCTAGGAAATCCCACGCCTTGCGAATTCAAAGCAATAGATTTGGATATGGTAATAAATTTACACTAAGAGCCACATCATTTTCACCTCAAATTATAGCCCCCAAATTCATTGGTAAATTAAATATTTTGGTAATCAAAAAATTGTCATCAGGGATAACATACATTTGATTTCACAAAGCAATATATTGACTGAAAGCTTGAAGTAGAGATTTTAACATGATGGAAGGAACATCATCCTCAGAATTCAGAAATCTGGGTCCTAGTCGTGGGTGCAGTGTGCATGGCTATATGGCCTCAGATAAGTCGTGTAATTCTGTATCTGGTTTCTCCCAGCTGTAAAGTGAGAAGAATACTTGCCCCATCAACTTACAGGATTGTCATAAATATGTAATCAAAGACATTGTGTGAAGATGCTTGAAAAATACAAGAGCACTCTTCAAATATTGGAATTATTATTACCACTATTTACATGTCATTATGTACCTTAATACATCATTCATAATTATGTAATCTTAGAAATATATATTTTAGGGTGAAAATGCACCATGTCACTTCAATATCATCACAAAAGTCTAAGTAAATGCTTATGCGGTATTTTTTAAAATACATTTATTACTTAGAAATGTTTAAAAAGCTTTCATTCTTGACTGTATTTATTGCAGAAGAGTACTACATCATAGTCAATAAATAACCTAACTAATTCAAGGAACTACTGTGCAGTTACCTTTTTGCAAAATTTGCCTATGAAAATTCTTAATATTAAAAAAGTTACCTAAACAAAGTTACCAAAAGAATATAACAAAATAAAGCTTCTTTGTAATAAGGTTACAAATGTGACAGCTAGCTGGGATTTGATCTTCAACATGACTTCTGGCTTATTTTTCAAGTGTTTTTTTATGAGAGTTAAAATTACACTTAAATTGATTATATTAGACATGCATGACTTTTTTATCAGAAGAAACTTAATTTCGATTTAAGATGAATACGGATTGTTCATTATGATTGAAACTTTCCATGTCAAATGATTCATGGACTAAAGCTAAATTCTATGTCAAGGACTCATATCCTGATTATTTCATTTGACTTACCCCCAGGAGAGTATCCACTATAAACACTGCCAATGGGTCTAGAACTGTCCATAGTCCCATGGTAATGATTAACTTTGACAAGACATCAGGGCAGGAGGCAAACAGTAGCTGACAGCCCCATCTGATCAAAACCAAAAGAAGTAGGATTGCATTCAGCATTAAAGGCCCCATCACAACCACAGGAAGCTCTTCTCCAATGTGAAGTGAGGAAGTTGGGTAGCGAAGCTCAACGGTGTGAAGAGAAAAATGGAATCTGTGGGAAAAGAAGGCAATCGTATAAGGGTGAACAAGAGGAACTGTACAAAATACCAAGTGTACAAACCAATTTAAAGAACTCTGTGTTTTGTTTTCTTTTTCTTAAATACAGAAAACTGGACACTTAGTAGTACCCCCTAATTTATTGTTAGAAGTTTTCATCTTATCCCAGCCCCTCAACATGTTACTTCCCAGGAAAAGGTAAACTCTACCCTGTTTATTGTTGTTTTAAGTGTCCTGTGCCTCCATAGAAAGTATGTCAATTTGAGCCACTGAACACAGCATTCTAAAGACTAAGAGCATTTCTGCAGTTCACACAGTACATTTTAGTAGGTTATTTAAAATGCGAAATATACCAGTGAACTTTCTACTGTGTCAATCTTTAACAGAAATGAGAACTAGATGTAAATCTAATGCTCCTTTGGAGTTTCAGCATAACTGATTAATTTTACTCATGATTCTTGTAAGCAGATTCCCAGATACAACAAAAATGACACTGTCACCACTAACAACCAAAATATCATACTCCTTTGTTGTTCTAAAAGAATCAACTAGATGCAGTTGAAGGACCTAACTCAATGATTAGATCCAATCTGAACCCAGTCATTCAAGCATCCTCGACCCAGGCTTTGCCACTGTCTTTCTGTGCAGCAAGACTTTATTTCACTTGAAGTTTTCTCTCCCCTGAATTTCAGCCTATGTAAAGCTGCTTCATAGTTAATCCTGCCTGTGCATTCTATTTATCTGCCATCTACTAAAAGGAGTTGTTTTACCCACTCCTTGACTTGTGCTTCAAAGAAAGTTATGCTTTGTTCTTATGTGAATATCAAATAAAGTAATGTACATACCTTTCTTTTTTCTTTCTTTTTTTTTTTTGAAACAGAGTCTC
>NW_012103809.1:3037584-3049597 GCF_000951045.1 Mandrillus leucophaeus
GTGGAAGACATGCTCATTGTTGGTAATGTTATTGCTACGGCTCACAGCTAAGATGTGACACAGAGCTACTGTGTAACTCAAGCCTGCAGACTGAGACAATAGCCAGAAAATATCGTTTGTATCTTAGGTCCTCCGTTGCTTAAGAAATTGGTTCAACGGGGCTGTCAAGATACATTTTGCAGTCTCATTTTATTAACAACTAATAAAGATAGGGCTTCCTTTCCTATTGAAGAATAAAAGAGTGAAAAGCAAACAACAACTAGGCCAAGCATACAACATTTGTTTTTCCTGCTTTGGAAAACTTAAAAAAAGGAAAGAGAAAGAAAGAAAGGAGGAACAAAGAGACTATCCATATAAAAATTCCTCCTTGAAAATGCAGTTTAGTATATACACATTTGTATATTCCATAATATATTCGGACCTTTATGATTTCATTTTCAAAGAATATCAATAACTATATATGTATGTATAAATACAAATATACATATATATTATTTTCATAAAGTCTTAAAGTTCTTTGCACTCTTCTTAATTGAAAATATACACACAACTTTATTTTTATCTGTACCATCTACATTTGAGAAAATGAATTTTACTCGTATTGATATCTATCTGTGTGTCTATCTACAGTGTCTTTGGAATCATGTTTATAAAGAGATAACCTTTAAAATGTCATCCTTTTCCAGAGGATAATGGCCCCGAAAGCTGCCTGGGCTTGAGTTTGGTAATTGTTTGAATTCAATCATTTTGCAGAAGAAGCAATCTTTGCTTCTCTGTGAATAGGTGATAAATCACACTTACATTACTTCTAAAATACCTTCAGCCTAAGTCACTATGATAAAATCAAAATAGAATAAAACATTGTTGCTAAATTCCTTTTTGGAACCTGCTCAGATATTAGAACATATTTGAATCTGCTAAATTTAAAATAAATATTGATGTACCAGTTATGTACTTATATATACAGGCCCATAAGGTGAGACTATAACTGTAATAGAAGTTCTTGCTCTTAGATAAAGACATTTTTGTCTTTTCAAATAATCTCTGCATTTTAGGTTGTACGGTAAATGGATGGGAGAGGTGTTTTGTACTTTCATTTGTCCTATCAAGATGAAAATACATTCTTTTGACTTTCAGAGGAAAGCACTCACTTTGTAACAGGAGTTGAAATGGCCTGGAGGAAAAGCCACTGGCCCAGGTAATGCAGGTAGAGCCTCAGGAACCAGAGAGAAACCATCAGCAGGATAAGGTACCAGAAGCCCTGGCTTTGCCATTGAGATAACTGAAGTTCTGAAGACACTGATACCGGCACAAAATGGAGATGCTTGAAGAAGTCTCCAGATCTACTGTCAGCAACTGAAGAACAGCTGCAAACAAAGAAACAGTACATAAAAATCTGTGCTTAAAGCACAACCAAAAGTAAGATATTTTGAGAATAACAGTGAAACACTGTGAAAGGAAAATTGATCAAAATTATTTCTAAATAAATAATTGGACTCAAAAGTATTTATGTTCCTTTTAGCTATAGTGGATTGCTCACATTATAGGAGAACACAAAGTAACATGAATTAGGGAAATGCAAATCAAGACCACAATGAGATGCCACCCCATATCTGTTAAAATGCCTACTATAAACACACACACACATACACAATAATAAGTGTTTGCAAGGATGTGAAGAAATTAAAACCTTTGTGTACTATTAGCAGGAAAGTAAAAAGGTTCAATTGCTATGGAAAACAGTATGGTATATCCTCAAAAAATTAAAAATAGAATTATCATATGATTCAGCAATTCCACCTTTGGATATATATCCAAAAGAATTGAAAGTAGGGTCCAGAAGTGATATTTGTGTACCCATGATTATAACAGAATTATTCACAATAGGCAAGATGTGGAAACAATATAAATGTCCACTGGTCGATGAATGGATAAACAAAGTGTGGTGTATATATATAAACAATGGGATATTATTCACCTTTAACAAAGAAGGAAATTCTGACACATACTACAACATGGATGAACCTTGAGGACATTGTGCTAAGAAAGATAAGCCAGTCACAAAAGAACACATACTTATGATTTCACTTACATGAAGAGGTATCTGAAATAGTCAAAATCATAGAAACAGAAAGTAGAATGGTGGTTGGCAGGCGTGGGGGAGAGGGGAAATGAGCAGTTGCTAACAGTGTAGAATTTCAGTTTTTCAAGATAAAAATACTCAGGAGATTTGTTGCACAACAATGGGAAAATACCACTGAACTGTAACTTAAAAGTGGCCAAGATGGTAAGTTTTATGTTATGTGGATTTTACCATAATTGAACAGTTTTTAAAAATAAACATGAAATAAATTATTGTAAATGGTAAATGTATTTTTTATTTTTAAAATCTAAAATATATTCCTGCTTATCTCACCCACAATTCTCTCTCTACATGGAGATTAAATTATTTGCATGTAACTTGTTAAAGATCAATTTTCATTTTAAAAATTGAAATTATCAGTATGCCACTAAAAATCTATAAATACAAATTCAAAGCTTAAGAACTTTTTCATTACATAACACAATACTGATATTTTTGGTTGAAATAAACTATAAAAGGATCTCATACAAAGTATTCTGATTTAGCTCTGATCTCCTCTCAATATTTGGCATTAAGGGCGAGAGATGTCAAAGTTTCTAAAATAACAGTTTTTGCAAGAGAAAAGATGAAGAGCCCATCTGAAAATAACTGAACAATCAGAAAGCATTTTCCACTCAGTCCAAATAATTTGTGGAGGTAGTATACAGTAGTTACCACAGTGTTGTGACTAAAATCTCTGGGAGCTGATAGCCTGGATATAATTCTTCTCTATGCCTTAGTTTGCTCACATGGAAAAAGCAGCTTGTAATAGCACCCGTATCTCAGGGTCAGCATGATGAGTAGGTTAACAGGTATAAAACAATTTGAACCATATTATCACTGTGGTACATTCACAAAACAATGAACACTTAATCTGTTGCTTCTCTTTCTTTCTCCTAATTTTTCCCAGTGCTACTTTGAACTTGTCTGGGCTTCCATTGAGCCCAAGAAATGTAGAAAACCTGACTAAATAATGATATAATTCCTTTTATTTTTGAAGATATATATATGGATATGCAAATATTTATTTAATTAAGGCAGTAAATCACATGGGTATATACCATGTGTTTTATTAAACCAGTAATTGATCTTTATAATAACTAGTCTCTAAATTCCTGGATAAGCATGCCTAATTTTATTCTAGAAAGATTTTCCAGAATGAGATAGTAAATTCCTCCATGAAAAATAGTCCTAATAATAAACGTGTTACCAAAGGAGAAACTAGTAACAGACTAAGCAGTTCAGTGACTTAATGATGAACCACAGCAAGTCAGAGCAGTGCTGGGGACAGCAAAGAAATGGAATTCATGGACATATTCAAAAGATGTTACATATAAATGCTCATTGCTCTCTGAAGATCAAATATGATGACATAACATGGGAAGAGAAGATAAATCATGAAAACAAGAGTGGGGAAAAAAGAAAGAAAGAAAAAACAACAAGTAAAAGACAATCTACTATTCCCTCTTAGCGTTGCAGACCACGGTTACAGTCTTTTGGTCTGCACAGAACTAGTGAGGCACCGAACCTGATATTGACAATTCCTTTTTTCTGTTCTTGTGTGTGTTTCTCCATGAAGGTGTAGACCGTCACCTAATGGAAAGCAAGATGCAGTCTTTTCATTGAGCATTCTTTTCAATTACACAAATGAGGAACAGTTAAACAGGAAACAGACCCCAAGAAGGTTTGGTTTATATACAGTAATGTAGTCAGGGGCTAACTCTGTTATAGAAGGGATTCCAAAATACCTCACTCCATTTACCATCATGTGAAATGAAATGCAGAACTTTCCACACTGCTAAAGCAGAATGCCCTGTACATGATCTCCTCCTCAGTTAATTATTCTGTCATTGTTTTGCCTCTTCAAAGGGAAGGGAAAATCAAATGCAGATTTGGCATTGTGTTGTTTGAAAAAAAAAAACAAAAAAAACCTGGAAAGTCTCAAATGATGCAAAACAGAAAAGACAGTAGCTTCTTTGACCTTTGGAAATTTCCACTGTTCTTTTCATATCCATTGACATAAATGACTAAGCAGTTTAAGTGTGTATGCACAGAACCCACTATAAAGTCATTCTTTTACCATTAGTTTTACTATAAAAATGTTTCCTACTCACATTCAGATATATGTGTTGTTTTTTTTTTTTTTAACCAGACTTTTGATTTAGGACAAATAACACTAAAATTGCATTAGGAACCACTTACATCGAATTCAAAATATTCAGTTATTTTATACCTAGTCACCACAAGTCAATATTTGTTTTTTGATTTATCTAATAATGGTAACTATTATTAGATACATGTGGAGTCAAAGAGTCAGGAAAATCCCTGAATTGATCATTGAAAGTTTAGAAATTTATATACTGCAAATTAGAAATTAATAAAGGAATCAGTTGATACTGAATGATGCCAAATAAAAGACTATATCAAAAGCTAATTAATTGAGCAAAACTAGGCAAGTATAGTGTTATTAACAATGCTCATACAAAAACAAAATATGACAGTCTTTTAATCATTTTAAATTTGCCCTTGAAATCTAAATGTATAGAATTTAGAACTATTGTAGAATTATCTCTACAACTTTCTCTTCGCTTCTCATTCTTGAAACATTTTTCATTAAAAAGAATTTTGCTTCCATGTTTCAAAATTGTCTTGAAAAAGAGCATCTTTTGTATCCTTATAGGCATGCAAGGCTTACATGATAAAATGCAGTGCCATTGTGGAATATCTTCATCCATATTGCAACTGTTCTTTTCCTTCCTCTGTAATCTTTCTTGGTTATGTACAAAGAGTATGACCATCAAAAGGATAATAAATGGCCTCTGCCACTGGGGTGTGTAATACGCATAGTGGGAATTGATTTGTTGGTTATGAAGGAAGCCACAGAGCACACAGATCACTGCAAAATCACATTGAGGCCAGCAGCTACTTCTCAGTTCATGCGGACATCTCCTCTATTGCTCACGGGGTGAGCTGCCAGAGGGTGAGAAGAATGGTGAGGTCATCCAGTATTCAGCTATTAAATGAAACCTATTTCTCTGAACTTTAGCCACATTTCAAATGACACACATATATCCACCTTCCATGCCCAGTCCTAATAAAGACCTGAAATCAAACAAGATTTCTATGATCCATCCATGTAATCATAATAAAAAAAAAAGACCAAAATTGCTTTGGAAAAAAAAAGAAGAGAATGCATAAAAAAGAGAATGCATTCTTAAACTACTCTATTCTATAGTTAACAAGAATCCTTAGGAATTTGGATAAAACAAAGAGTCATTCACTCATCAATTATGCATAATAATTCTTATTTAAAAATCACTACCAATAGATGGCACTAAAAATTTCCATATTCCTTTCTTTTGGCATAACCAAGCACACTCTGGTTGTACCATTTTTTAAAAAGTATGGTGCTTTTTTCATTATAATCATCTATAAGTAATTCTTTTATTTAGGTACTTCTTAATTTCTTTTCCACCGTATCCCACTCATCAGCAAGTTTTCGAGCATGGATATCCTCAGTGACTTCTGAGGCTTTCTAAGACTTAATAGTCACCTTTTCAGGGAGTCATTATCATGAAGATATCAAAGAAACATTGATATATCATTTCATGGTTGGAGAAGGTGTTATTATAATATATCATTTCATGGTTGGAGAAGGTGTTATTATATTCCCTCAGCATTCCCTTCTCCAGAGGCTGAATTAAAGCCTAAATAAGATAAGTCATTTGCCTAAGTAACATTACTGGTAACAAAGAATTTTTAAGCTAGTGTCACCTGCTTTTTTGTGAGGACTCTTCATCAGTCAGCTACTGAATCACTTTAGCAAGAAACCCAATGACCAAGAAACTCTAGGCTGATTGAAAGTGAGCATCTTTACCTAGAACCTAGGTTAAAAAAAAAAAAAAAGCATTTCTTCCTTTGTAGAAGCTGGTTGAATTGGGTATAACTTATTCAACAGATTATTGTTAAATCAATATAGTATATCAGGCTTTATCATAGTGCAGTTGGCAGAATAATGGTCCCCGAATATTCTATGCCTTAATTCCTGGAATCTGTGATTATGCGAAATTATATGGCAAAGGAAAATTAAGTAGCAGATGGAGTTAAAGTTGCTAACTGCTGGGCTTAAAATATGAAAAGTATTCTGGATGATTTAGTCAAGCCCAATCTAATCACAAGGGTTCCTTAAAAAAAAAAAAATGGAAGAAGAAAGCAGAAGAGACAGAATGAAAACACAAGACCGACCCAGAAAAAGGCTAACGTGAGAAGGATGGTGGAAACTGTAGTCTTTGAACCTGGAGATGATCCGAGGCCTGAAGACAGACTCTAGAGGCTGGAAAAGACAAGGAAACTCCTCTGGAGCCTCCAGAAAGAAGGCAGTCCTGCTGACACCTTGACTTTAGCCCAGTGAGACACATTGCAGACTTCCGACCTCCAGAACTGTAAAATAACAAATGTGCATTGCTTTAAGTCACAAGTTGGTAGTCATTTGTTCCAGCAGCAATAGATTGCTAATATAGATGAGCTCTGGATTCCCACCATTCGATTCCCACCATTGAATAACACCCCCAGTCACCCACAGAATTTTCCATCCATTTGTAGAGACAGATGAGTGTAGAAAAGTAAAACACAGAGCTAAAATCCAGTGATAAAATTGTTTTAGTGTTGTACTAAATACTCTGAAGAAACATATAGAATAGACCTATCTCTAACTTAGCCAGGGGTGACTTCTCTTATGAGCTTTACAAGGTAAAGAGGAATTAGACAAATGGGTAGGAAAACTGGAAAGGCATTCCAACACTATGCAGTTTTCAGAAGAAAAAATCCTGTCTCCAAAACTGAAAACAAAAGGAACTGGCTGGTGAGAGTCCAAGTAGGAGAAGATGTTTTCAGAATGTGAAGCTGGAGAGGTAGATATGAACTACTGGGAAGAGACCTGGCCAGTTTATGCCATATAAAGGAGTTTGGACATTGTCCCAACACCATCAGCAGACTGTATTTTTCTTCCCTTGGGGATGGGGGGAATATTATGCTTGCATTTTTGAAACATTGTTCTGGCTGCAGAATAAATAAAGGTTTGGGAGGGTCCATAGTAAAGGACGGAAAGCATGGTGACCTACATCAATGTTTATCAGTAATGTCCGACCAGGGGTGGAACTCTGGAGTCTTCAGACATGTGGTTGTGGGTGTTCCTTGTTGTCACAGTAACATGAAAGTTGGCTAAGACACTAAGCTTCCTGAAATGAGAATGGAAGTCTCAGACAAGGAAGAAGTCTTTTGTCCCCATGTTAGTTTCTTAGGGCTGCTGTAACCACAACATGAGTGACTTCAAACAACAGAAATTTATTCTCTTACATTTCTGGAGGCTAGAAGTCTTAAATCAAAGTGCTGGTAGGGCGATAGTCCCTTCAAAGCATCTTGGAGAGGATTCTTCCTTGCTTCCTCCAGCTTCTGGTAGCCCCCAGCGCTCCTTGGCTTATAGCAGCATACCACTAATTTCTACTTCAGTCTTCACATGGCTGTCTTCCTCTGTATGTCTGTGTCCTTACGCATAAGAGCAGCAGCCATATTGGATAAAGGGCCCACCCTACTCCAGTATGGCCTCATCTTAACTTACATTCGCCATGACTCTATTTCCAAATAAGGTCACATTCTGAGATAATGTAAGTTAGGACTTCAACATATATATGTATGTTATATGTCTCTCTCTCTATATATATATGGGGGGGGGCAGAGAATACAATTTAACGCCTAATACTCCCAAACATGAACAGCCGCATTTTTGAAGAAAAGAGAATTCAAGTGGTAGAAGAACAGAGATAAGAGAGTGTACTCCAGAGAAGTCCGACTACTATGGACAGGATGTGGAAACTGAATATGAGGGCTGAAAGAAAAGATTCAGAAAGGGTTCCAAAGTTTCTGGTTCAGGTAGCTTACCCAATGGTGGCTGAATAGAGGACATATTAGAAAAAAATCGTTGGTCCGGGAGTGGAGAAGATGAGGGAAAAGATAAGCTCATATTGACCTTCTTATAGAAAATGGCAGTGGTATGTCCCAGAGAATTTTCCCAATTGTCAGTTTTCCTTATGGAAGTGGAGTTCAAGAGATGTCAGGACTGGAAATATAAATTCGAAGCCATACACATGATAACAAGAAGCAATCAGAATGGTGTGAAAATGACTTGAAACTTTAAAAAATTATAAAAATGTTGGTGACTAGTATGATACACATTTTCTCTTCTCATGGAATTTACTGTATTGCTGAAGCAATTGACACTCCAGCACCCATTGAAGCGATTCTTTTTCCATATGCTGCCTGATGGCTGCAAATCCACTTAATCAGGAAACAATGAGCCTCCACTCACTTCTCCAAAAAAGTTTATGAATAAGAGGTTTTTTTTTGTTTTTTTTTTTGAGACGGAGTCTCGCTCTGTCGCCCAGGCTGGAGTGCAGTGGCCGGATCTCAGCTCACTGCAAGCTCCGCCTCCCGGGTTTACGCCATTCTCCTGCCTCAGCCTCCCGAGTAGCTGGGACTACAGGCGCCCGCCACAGTTGAGAGAGAGTATTTGACATAGACAATACTACTGATGTAATATTAGCAGCTATTATGCATTTAATACACTACGCACTGGGAGCTTTTCATAAATATATCTAATTTACAGGGCCAGTTTGGAGGACACATGGTACTGTACTCATTTTACAGAGGAGGAAACAACTAAAAAAGTTCAATTTACTTGCTTTACATCATACAGCTATTAAGAGACAGATCGAGACCAGAACCTAGATTTAAACCTGATTTTCGTCTGATGCCAAAACCTGTGCATTTCCACAACGCATGCCATGTTTGACTACATGGGGGTTGGTGGGGATGGCAGGAAGGAGGTATACGACCCACTCACATATACCCAGAACTCAGTTAAAATGCAAACTGATATTCATGATGTAGTGACTCTGCTCTGTGAAGGCAGGAACTGTCTGTCTTGCTCACTGCTGTGTTCCCAGGTGCTAGCACCATGCCTCCTGCATTGCAGGTGCTTGAAAATGAACAGGTACTAAATGAATACGTTTTTAGAATAAGTGGGTTTCTAAATGGCTTCAGTTAAAACTATGAACTGCTTCTGCCTATTCCTATAATCTACCATTTCAAGATTCATACAGCCCATGCCAATGTATGTGCTTGGTACCTAAGAAATTTGAAAGCCACCATTAGGATTTTCTAAATGGCTTCTGAAGAAAGGTACAACCAGATATCATTATGTGATGTGGCTGGTATGACCCTCTTTGGGCAAGTTCATTGTGACACCATGCTTAAAAGAAAATGAGGTAAAATATGTCAAGATAAGGAGGCACTTATTTGGAAAGAAGGAGCATTAATAAAAAATAAGTTATGACAATACTATAATAATGTGTTGATATTAGATAAATATTAACATCTTAATTATAAATGACATCAGTTTCATTTTTTAACAAAGTTGTTAAAATGCTCAAATCTTTTATTTTTTTTTGTCTTCAAGTATTTTTATGAAATGTGTATCTTTTTACGTAGGTATCTGTACATATACTTTTGCCAAAATGTTCAGGATAAAATTGTTATCCATTCTTTCAACTTTTAGAAAACCTGATGAAAAGAAAAACTTCACAACTTTGTTTTGATGTTGACATTTATAAACTGGACATTTCCCCTTAAAATTGTGTCTCCTTGGTCAACGTGGCTATTATATTTTTAATATAACACATTGCACTTTTAACAGGTTTAATTCAATTTACAACAAATGCCTCTAATTAAGTTAAAAGATCTTTGAAAATTGCTAAATCTTAGGGGTAATATTACCACTACTGACATTGAAATAATTGATCATTCCCACTGAGGCACAAAAGTATAAATGTTCTAATGAGAAAACAGCGATTGAAGTATGTTGAAGGAATCCAAAGAGACTCCAAACTCTTTAGGCTGTTATTTCCAATGACAGTCTCTGAATGGGAGAGAGAAGCTTTGGAGGGGGCAGGGAACGATGAAACTATCACACAGTATAAAAAGAAAATTGAAAGCAAACTTCACCACTTGAAGCAAGGGATGCCAAAGTCTGTTTGTCTTTTCGCAAATACATTTTTTGAAATTTAATGTGTGTTGTACGTGTCTGTTTTAGAACGTTAATTTTGCCATTTGAAAATAACATTTTCCTTAACATTCTCTAGTAATAAATACTGGGTGCAATATTCGAATGCACTTATTTTTCCAAGAGAAATTTTCTTAGAGTCAAAGATGAATAAATATAGGGCCAGTGCTTTATGATAATTAAGATGTATGAAAACTAAGGACAACAATTGTCCCGGACTTCACAACAATAGCAGAGCGGGAAGCAGAAATGGATGACTTTTGCCACAATTATTATCGCAGCTTACCTTCTGGCTTTGGGAAGTGACTTAGCTTTGCAGCTAATCTGTTAGAAAGAAGGAGAACATTTACCTTGCTGGTATTTGCCTGACCTAATTAGTTAAAATGTTTACAAAGCACTTCATAAGTGAAAATAGCTGAATACTTTATGCATAATGGGAGTTTTATTAATAATTGGAACAATAATGTAAAAGCAGTTAGCTTTGAAAACAATTACATTGCTGAGCTGTGTGATAATGTGTTAACAGAACAGTATAAGAAGAAAAAAGAAAAGAAAAACAACTTCACAGCTTAGCCAGAAGCATGCCATCAGGAGCCTCCCAGACACGTAAGGCTGCCCACACTGAAGGATGAGGAAGGCAGGGCTATGTACAGGCTGACAGCAGAGATTCCAGCTTAAATTTTTGCTCTTCTATCTATAGCTTTGTGATATTTCATAAATTATCTAGACTCTGGGCCTCAAATGACTTCTATAAAAACAAGAGATTGTACTGTCTACCACTTCAAATTATTATGAGGATCAAACAAGAGAATATGTCAGATTCCTAGGAAGGCAAATGCCACTTTTAAAGAAGAATTGTTTATTATACAAAGCTGAGAGGTCACTAACTAGTCAAAGAAAGTACTTTTGAATCACAAAATTAGTTTTTCGTTTTGTAGTCACCATTGCAGGCAATGGAAAACACATTTCAGTGAAAAGAATCACATTGTGCTTCTAACGGCATCTATAAGTAGCTCAGACATTGAAATCAAGAAACAAAGGACATAGCTTGATCTCTTCTTTGTTTCCTTCCTAAAACCATAGTTTGGATTGTATATGTTAGATAAATAGGTGTTTGGCAGTAAGGAGTCCAAAAATAGAAATGCAGCCCAAACCAGTGACAATATCAGATATGTTGAAAACAGTAGAAAGAGAAAAATATACGCAGTGTATGTGAGTTTAAACAGGTCGATAAATTTATTTTGTGTAGAATCCACTCTAACACTCAGACTTTCTTGTGAGATCAAGTTTAATTTTGCCTTTTCTAGCAAAATGTGGACATCTGTCAAATACAATACGGGTCTGACATCTTATCCTGACATAACAGTGTAATTCAGCTATAACTCAGATTAAAATGAAAATGAAGACAAATGAGGAAAAAGTAATAATTGAGTGTTGACAAGAAGTCGAAGGGGAGCAGCCCTGCTATGCTGTCAGTGTCTGGAGTAGTAGTGCTCATAGTACTGCTCAGGAAGGCATAGCTCAACTGAATTGATTTGAATTGAACATGCACATGGCATAAAGAATGAACTGTATTTAGCAGTATATGTAATATGTACATATATGACATATACATATCTATTTGATGAATATAATATCAAAAGAAAAATGTATAGCAGAGTTTTGAAAGTATAAATTTTTTAAATCAGATGGAACTGGATTTGAATAGTAACCTTATCACAAAGTAGCTATAGAAACCTGAGTAAAGTACTTAACTTCTCTAAAATAATAATTCT
>NW_012103809.1:3051382-3065260 GCF_000951045.1 Mandrillus leucophaeus
ACAACAATAGCAGAGCGGGAAGCAGAAATGGATGACTTTTGCCACAATTATTATCGCAGCTTACCTTCTGGCTTTGGGAAGTGACTTAGCTTTGCAGCTAATCTGTTAGAAAGAAGGAGAACATTTACCTTGCTGGTATTTGCCTGACCTAATTAGTTAAAATGTTTACAAAGCACTTCATAAGTGAAAATAGCTGAATACTTTATGCATAATGGGAGTTTTATTAATAATTGGAACAATAATGTAAAAGCAGTTAGCTTTGAAAACAATTACATTGCTGAGCTGTGTGATAATGTGTTAACAGAACAGTATAAGAAGAAAAAAGAAAAGAAAAACAACTTCACAGCTTAGCCAGAAGCATGCCATCAGGAGCCTCCCAGACACGTAAGGCTGCCCACACTGAAGGATGAGGAAGGCAGGGCTATGTACAGGCTGACAGCAGAGATTCCAGCTTAAATTTTTGCTCTTCTATCTATAGCTTTGTGATATTTCATAAATTATCTAGACTCTGGGCCTCAAATGACTTCTATAAAAACAAGAGATTGTACTGTCTACCACTTCAAATTATTATGAGGATCAAACAAGAGAATATGTCAGATTCCTAGGAAGGCAAATGCCACTTTTAAAGAAGAATTGTTTATTATACAAAGCTGAGAGGTCACTAACTAGTCAAAGAAAGTACTTTTGAATCACAAAATTAGTTTTTCGTTTTGTAGTCACCATTGCAGGCAATGGAAAACACATTTCAGTGAAAAGAATCACATTGTGCTTCTAACGGCATCTATAAGTAGCTCAGACATTGAAATCAAGAAACAAAGGACATAGCTTGATCTCTTCTTTGTTTCCTTCCTAAAACCATAGTTTGGATTGTATATGTTAGATAAATAGGTGTTTGGCAGTAAGGAGTCCAAAAATAGAAATGCAGCCCAAACCAGTGACAATATCAGATATGTTGAAAACAGTAGAAAGAGAAAAATATACGCAGTGTATGTGAGTTTAAACAGGTCGATAAATTTATTTTGTGTAGAATCCACTCTAACACTCAGACTTTCTTGTGAGATCAAGTTTAATTTTGCCTTTTCTAGCAAAATGTGGACATCTGTCAAATACAATACGGGTCTGACATCTTATCCTGACATAACAGTGTAATTCAGCTATAACTCAGATTAAAATGAAAATGAAGACAAATGAGGAAAAAGTAATAATTGAGTGTTGACAAGAAGTCGAAGGGGAGCAGCCCTGCTATGCTGTCAGTGTCTGGAGTAGTAGTGCTCATAGTACTGCTCAGGAAGGCATAGCTCAACTGAATTGATTTGAATTGAACATGCACATGGCATAAAGAATGAACTGTATTTAGCAGTATATGTAATATGTACATATATGACATATACATATCTATTTGATGAATATAATATCAAAAGAAAAATGTATAGCAGAGTTTTGAAAGTATAAATTTTTTAAATCAGATGGAACTGGATTTGAATAGTAACCTTATCACAAAGTAGCTATAGAAACCTGAGTAAAGTACTTAACTTCTCTAAAATAATAATTCTAATAATATAAAGAAGATAATACTTTTTTTTGTTTTGTTTTGTTTTTGAGGTGGAGTCTCACTGTGTCACCCAGGCTGGAGTGCAGTGGCGCAATCTCGGTTCACTGCAACCACTGCCTCCCGGGTTCAAGCGATTCTCTTGCCTCAGCCTCCCGACTAGCTGGGGTTACAGGTACCTGCCACTGTGCCTGGCTAATTTTTTTGTATTTTTAGTAGAGATAGGATTTCACCATGTTGGCCAGGCTGGTCCTGAACTCCTGACCTTGTGATTCACCTGCCTCAGCCTCCCAAAGTGCTGGGATTACAGGCCTGAGCCACTGTGCCCAGCTAATAAAACCTATTTTAAAGGTTCATGAAGAAATGTAAAGGAGCCCAGGTGTGGTGGCTCTCGCCTGTAATCCCAGCAGTTTGGGAGACCCTGGTGGAAGGATCACTTGAGGCCAGGAGCTGGAGACCAGCCTGGGCAACATGGTGAAACCCTCTCTCTACAAAATATACAACTATTAGCCAGGCATGGTGGCCCATGTATGTAATCCCAACTATTCATGAGGTTGACCTGGAAGGATTGCTTGAGCCAGGAATTAAAGGATTCTTGAGCCAGGAATTCAAGGCTGCAGTGAGCTGTGATTGCACCACTACCCTCTTGCCTGTGTGACAGAGCGAAGCCCTATCCCCCCACCCCCCAAAAAAGGAAAAAAGAAATGAAAACAGAGAATACATGTAAAGCTATTAGCATAATATTTGTCTCACAGGGGGCCAGGCGCGGTGGCTCATGCCTGTAATCCCAGCATTTTGGGAGGCCGAGGTGGGTGGATCACGAGATCAGGAGATCGAGACCATCCTGGCTAACACGGTGAAACCTCGTCCCTACTAAAAATACAAAAACTTAGCTGGGCATGGTGGCAGGCGCCTGTAGTCCCAGCTACTCCGGAGGCTGAGGCATGAGAAAGCTCCAGGAAGTGGAGCTTTCAGTGAGCCGAGATAATGCCACTGCACCCCAGCCTGGGCAACGAAGTGAGACTCCGTCTCAAAAAAAAAAAAAAAATTGTCTCACAGTTAGTGCTCAGTTAATATTAGCCAAATAGAATTATTCTTACTTTTTGTCACCATCATTATTATTAAAAACCATGATGGCAGCATTTTCTAAACAAATAATGGAAATAATCTGAATTCCACTCTCTTCTAGCTTCTTACAAGGAGGTGCCCTTGCTATAGAAATAAGATTTAAATCCTTCGAATTATGTCGAGAGAACTTTTAGTAATTATTAATCCATATCTTCTTTTAAGACTTCTAAATAAAGACCTAAAATAGAGAAAAATATGTCTTCATAATTTAATGTAACAAAATACGTAATATATTAATTATTTTGCTTTCCAATTTAATCCTGAGTTGTTTTATTTAGTCCCCTATTATAAAAAGTAATTTGTGTTGATAGCTCTGAGGAAATCTAGAAATTAAAGAACTAATTAAATTCTTTCTGAGTAATTTTTGAGTCTCTCTATCAATATATGTGTGCTCACACGTTCAAACATCTACGAATAGCCAAGCACTGCAGGATGTTTCTCGAAACTGACCTTCCATGATGTCTACTTTGACTCACCCTTTCCTCTGGGCAAACAAACCTAACCTTTAAGCCACATTTTCAAAGGAATCATAGATCATGCACCTCATAGAACTGAACTAGAATGTCAGAAATTATGATCAAGATAGGAAAGACAGGTAATCAGAAGCTGACCTATTTTGTCGTGAATTTACTATGGATGGAAGATCTCAAGGAAGTTTTTACTTTCTTAAGTAATAATAGTGATAAATACTCTGTAAAATATTTAAATAATGGTCCCATTTCCATAAATAGTTTTGGCGTCTTCAAAGTTATATTTAAATAATATTTTTATAAATAATTTACCTGCATATTTAAGAAAAGGAGTTTTTAAAACATATCATGAAAGCACTATAAAGAAACTATAACTGGTGTGATAATTCTAGAATTTCACCCTGAAACAAAAATACCATCATAGTTTACAAAATCCTTTGTTAATTTAATTCTGTGTATTTACTCCTATATTTCAATAAAGGTGCTATTTTTTTTTTCACCTGGGGCTCTGATATATATAAATAACAGCAAATCTCTTGTTATTTTTAAATGTAACTCAGTTTCTTGATCTTTCATGTTTTTTACATATGCATTTATCAAAGTATATATCAGCAAATCTTAAAATCAAAACCTAAATTGATATTTAAAATTTAAATTTTTAATTCTAAAACATATAAAATTTAGTGAATATAAAATTTACCGAAGCACTCTTATTCAAATGGGACAAAAATCTGGGAACACGATGCTGATTAGAATAGCAAGGTAAATATAAGCCACCAAAATGTTGAGCTCTCTCCTACTAAATAATTATCTTCCGGGAGGCAAAGTCGAATGCAAGAGGTCCCTTGAGGAGAGATTACGGGAGCTGTACCTGTCCTAAAGGGAAGGAGGTAGAACTGAGCAGAAGGAGAACCTGACTCACAAGGCCTTTGTGATGATCTGGAGTTAGAGTGGCCCTTCATACTGTCCCGAAATAAGGCAAGAGGAGCAGGCCTTTGTGTTTCCACATTAGTCATCAGTTTGAGTTGCCCTATTAGAGGGGCACAACATGAATGAGAAAATTTCCTATGACCAAGGAGAATTCCCAAGGAGGCCCTCAGGTCTCAGCCATCCATGACCAATATTCCCAGCAACTGAAGGATGGGGGCTGGGTCTGAGTGAAACATGACAGTATCCATCATAGTCCACCCTTTGTGCCACTCAGATCCACTTGCATCATACAGTAAATTCACACCATCTGGAAACTGTTCCAGTTGGTCAGTCTTGTTTCCTGGGAAGCTTAGTGGAGAAGGGTGAGTGGGGACAATGGCATCTTGAGTTGTACTGCCACCATACAACCGCTGCAGTTGATCTCGAGGTTAACATTGACATTCTCTATCACCCTCCTCCACCGTACTTACCCTGGAGTAGCACTTCTGCTGGTCTAGATGTCTTGCTTGTTGAGATGTTCTAATCTTCATGCCCTGAAGGTCCGAGTCCTAGAGAGTGTGACCCTCCCAGGTTTCAGCTCCTTTCTGTGTCCATTGACAGTTAAAGCCAGACATGAGGACCAGAAGAAGCCCCAGATGGATCACCTGAGAACCAAACTATTTTCCCCTGTTCCCACTGTGTAGTAGCAGCTCCACCTCCTACCAAAGATAAGAGATAATTAACCTTGACAATAATGTGACTCCTTTCCTTGCCTGCGGTCTCTTGGCATGAGGAGCCTGAGACGACCTGGTGGTGACTATGGCTTAATGTTCTATGTCCTGAGATGGAAATGGTTTCCTTCTGCAAAGCAAGGCCTCCAGAATTCTACAGCCTCAAAATTGTTGGGTTAGGAAACAAATTCCCCATGTGGGTCACTAGGAGTCATTTTAAGTGAGGCCCTTTCCATTTCCAGCTCTTGCCTTCCAGTTATTCTATGTACTGGGGACACCCATATTATGGTTACTGATTTAGTGTATATTGGACCCCCCCTATCCTTCCAAGGTAATATATTCAATCCAGTGACTGAGCTGAACTTCCAAGAGGCTACTTCACCAGTCTATCAGGTTGGGAGCATATGGAGGGTGGGAAATATACTAAGATTAGTGGATCATGGTACCACAGCTGCATCTCCTTGGGAATACAATAAGCCCCTTGTTCTTCTCTTTCATATATATACTTTAAGTTCTAGGGTACATGGGCACAACGTGCAGGTTTGTTGCATATGTATACATGTGCCATGTTGGTGTGCTGTACCCATTAACTCATCATTTACATTAGGTATATTTCCTAATGCTATCCCTCCCCCTCACCCCACCCCACGACAGGCCCTGCTGTGTGGTGTTCCCCACCCTGTGTCCAGGTGTTCTCACTGTTCGATTCCCACCTATGAGTGAGAACACACGGTGTTTGGTTTTCTGTCTTTGCGATAGTTTGAATGAGCCCGTTGTTCTGAGGCAGTCTTGCACAGCCTTCTGGCTGAAGGGATCAAACCCTCTGTAAATTGTCAGACAGTGTATGGGCCATGGCCTAGTTGGCAATACATGCAAACCCAAATCTAGAATATGTGTTGCTCCTGGTCAAGCTGACTTGCTGCATCTTCCAAGGAGGAAGGGGCCCAATGTAGTCAACTTGCTGCCAAATGGCTGGTTGGTCTCCTTGAGAGATGATGCTATACCAAGGGCAGCATTTAGTTCTATTGGTGATGGGGGCTGGACATTTGGCAACACTAGCTAATGTAAGCCATGGTGAATTGCAGCCCATACTGTTCGCCTGCACATGGCTTTCATCTCTGCCCACATGTCTATTTGGTTCATGAACTCATTGTGCCAGCACTGAGATGGTCAATTATAAAGACAAGCTCAGGTTAAACAGCTGAGACACTGTGTTTACTTTTTGCTTGGTGCTTCTTCCAGGGTGGATGCTACCTGTGGGTGTTAACATGCAACCCAAAAATGTTTATACTTTGTACCCACTTCAAAGGTAAACTCCTGTGATTCTTTCTCAAAACTCATTACCTATTTTCTCTTTACCCTTTCAGTCCCTTGTCCAAGCAACCAGGACATCTGTGTCTACCATGAGCCCTCACAGATGTTTACCTTAGGCCACGTCACTTTCAACACAAAGGTAACGACTAGTTGCACCTGCAAGAGTGCTACCCGCTGGAGAATTTCCCCTGCCTGCTGCCGTGCAGGGACACCCCAAGTGAGCTGTAATGCAGCAGTTATCTGTTTTCCACTACATGAACCACCTGCAAGCTATGCTTGTTCTTCTTTTCTTTTCCATCAGGTGGTCATAAAAGCCCTCTCTCCTATATTGACACAGATATTAGTTCAGAGAGGGAACCCAGTGCATCAGCGGTAGGTATTATGGAAGTCTAAGTCATCTGCTCATACAGCGTACTTTTAAAATTAAGGTCATCTCCAAAAGATGGCATGGTTCCACCAGTATGGTATCACAGATATGACATATGTCCAAAATCATCAAATTGTATACATTATACATGTGCAGGATTTTTTTTGGGGGGCGGGTACATCAACTATACCTAATTAAGATTACATCAAAAACTGGTAAGTGCTATGAAAAAATTATATGAATCAGGATAATGAGATTGGGATTGACTGTTGGGCGAACATGGAAGGCCACAAGGCGGCATTTGAGAAGACCTGAATTAGATGAAACCATGTCAACTTATGACAATAGGCAAAAACATTCTGGAGAGAGTGAGTCTGTCCCTGGGTCAAATCATACCTGAGGTCAGTGGCCAGTTTTATTCTCTATCCGCCATTATCCTCCTTTAAAAAAAATTGATGCCAGGCATGATGGCTCATGCCTATAATCCCAGCACTTTGGGAGGCTGAGGCAGGCGGATTGCCTGGGGGTCAGGAATTTGAGACCAGCCTGGCAAACATGGTGAAATCCCGTCTCTATTAAAAATACAAAAATTAGCCAGGCATGGTGACGCGCACTTGTAATTTCAGCGACTCAGGAAGCTGAGGCAGGAGAATCGCTTGAACCTGGGAGGTGGAGGTTGCAGTGAGCCAAGATCACACCACTGTACTCCAGCCTGGGTGATAGAGTGAGACTCCTTCTCAAAAAATACACACACACACACGAGCTCATTTAACTTAAATTTTGTGATTTTGACCAAAGAATTCTATTGTAGACTGCATGTTTGTGTTCCCCCCAAATTCACATGGTGAAAATCTAACCGTCTAGGGATGGTGTTAGGAGGTGGAAATGTTGGTAGGTGATTAGGTTCAGATGACGTCATGAGGGTGGGAGCTCTCAGGATGGAATTCATGCCCTTATAAGAGAATAAAGAGACAAAAATTTGTTCTCTCAGCCATGTTAAGATCCCAGGAGAAGACAGCCATCCATGAACCAGGAACAGAACCCAACCAGACACCAGATCTGCCAGCACCTTGATGTTAAGCTTCCAGCCTCCAAAAATAAATGTTTGTTGTTTACCCTATGTAGTATATTTTTGATACAGCAGCTCAAACTGACGAAAACCAATCCTAATATAAATCCTAGTATTAATTCAACATATGCTGTGTTGTGGTGGAGCTGGGATGGTGAGCCTATTTTCTGTGAATAACAAAAAAAGTTAATAATACTAATTATAAGATTTGCAGGGACCATGTGGCAATAATTAGTTGGCTACCCAAAAGCACATTCCAATCCAACTGTCCCTTTCCCTCCTCCAGCTGGAGAGGCTAGAAAAGTCTAGATATTCCTTTTTCCAACTTCCCCTTGTAATGAAGAGTGGGCACATGACCCAGTTGTGGACAGTGGGATACAAGGGGAAGGCTGCTGAAGGGATTCTGAGAAAGTGAATCCTCTCCCTAGCAGAAGGGAAAACACAAGTAAGTTCACTTCCCACTAGCCCCTCTTTCCCTTTGAATGTGATCTTGTTACTCAGAGCTCGTGAAATCATGAGGGTCAAAAGAGAGAATCACGGAGAGGCTGAGCCAGAATCCTGACACAGCCAAGCCATAGAAAGAATACCAGCAACTGCCTGCTTATCAACTCCCTGTTGCCTGAGAAAAACGGACTTCTCATCATTTAGGCCATTCGTGTTTGACTTTCCTTTTATTTGCAATTTGAAAATATTATTTACTTAAACTAACCATGTAATACATTGAATCCCTAAAACTTAGCAAGACCTAGAATAGGAATTGCCATTAAATAAAAATCTATAGTGTAAACAAAATCAAGGAGAGTTGAAAATATAAGAAAGCAGATACAGCCATCATCATGTTTGCCTTGATGATGTCACTCAAGTCACAAAGTCAGGAAACCAAAGGACCTAAGTTTTTGCTAGTTTTGTTTTAAATATTCAGGATGGTCTTTCAGTTGAATAGCAAAGGTAAAAGGATAATTGAATTATTATTGATTTAGATGCTGGGGTTGGTGCTATGTGTGTGTGTTTTGTAGGTGACAGAATGATTATTAAATGCACACTGCACATATGGGCAGCAAGTGTCATTTAGAGAGATAGCCATGAGATTTGCTAGCAAAATATTTCTCAGCAAAGCTGCTCTGTGTGTGTATGTGTGTGTGACTGTGTGTGACTGTGTATGATTGTGTGTGTATGTGTTCAGAAGCAATTCACAGCACTAGGATTCCATCTGCCTGGAGGCAATCACAGACAATGCACACACAAATACATTCAGAAACACAGGGAAAATCTGTTATTATGTGAAATGTTACATTTCCCATACTATTCCTCATAACCGCAACATTAATTATTAGGTCCTAATTGGTAAAAACAAAACAGGACACTCAATAGTTTATTCAGGAGAACACTGTATTAAATGGAAAACAGGGATTCGAATATGATGTGGGAAAGTGAATGAAATACTTAAATGCCCTCTAAATTAGCTCTGAATGGAAACATCTAATAATAAATTAGGAAATTAAAAATTTCTAAATGTCGGGGGTTCTCAAAATGAAGGGACACTGTAATAACCCCTATGTAAAGCAAAGCAAAATAGAACTCCCCCCAGGGGTAAACGCCACAGTGAGAATTTGAACTCAAGTCCTACGAAGCCAGAAGGCAACACCGCCTTTCTCCAATGGTAAAGAGCCACATGGAAGAATAGTACCTGAGATGTCTGAATTCATCTTCTAGAATCTTTGAGTACATTTAGAAATTAATTTCTATTTATATAGCAATTGATCAGAGAGTTTTAAAAATAGCTCATCATCCATTGTCCTAAAGTCATGAGCAAAGCTTGTGAAAAATAAAAATCCTCTTGTTTTCCTTCAAGAGTGTAGCAACAGTGTTTTCATTTATTTTCAGAAAGCAACAGACAGAGAATAAGGGCAGATTGCCAAATACCAGACTAGGGATGTCCTTGAAGACAGCCTAAACCAAAACAAACACAAAAACAAACATGTCTACAATTAAAAGATAGTAACACTGCATTATAATTAGTTGTCTCAGGAAGTAAAGATGTTTTCAGTTAACTGAATGGGTAACAATTACTTGGATTATTGTCATACTTAAAATGTCAGTGTTAAATGATTGCTTTAAGCACATAATAATAAATTCTGCATTCTTAAGTGGCAAATACAACAAAGCCAAATATAGAGAATGTTGTTACTGGAAGCAAAATTAAACATTAACAAAAACCTGCAACACGCATTTTTAAAACACAGGGAACAAAAGAGGAATAGCTGGAGATAAACAAAGACTGTTCTGATATTCACCACTTGCCTTAGAATTAGGAACAGGCCAAAAACTCATGGAGAAAACCTGTTTGAGGCACGCCTACCATTTCAGAAGTAAACACATAAGGAGGGATGACTACAGAGAATAGTATAGAACCTTCAAGACCTCTTCCTGGAAATCTAGGTTAATTATAGTATTTAGGAAAATGACATTGCTTAATTTCACACCTGCGATTAAATCCAACATGATTTCCTGGGATATGTTACGATCACATCGTCGTCCTTGCAAACCATATTTTTCCCGTGTCGCTGTTAATTGCACGGGATTAACAAATAACAAGGGCCATTTGCTTACACTGCCACCGTCAGGAGCATCTCTCTCCTTTTCTCCAATATAGGTTCTTACTTCCTTTTGAATTCCCAAGTCCCCCAAACAAACCTAAAGCTTTCAGTGATTCAACTGAGGCAGTTTACCCATCCTGCAAGCCATGCCACCTGAAAACTAATACCACAGAGCAGGAAGTTAGATCTAACTGCAAAATTGTGGGAAGAGTTAGTTCTTCCCTTTGGAAGTTAGAGTTTAATTGGATATATGAGATATTCCTCTACTCATCATCCATGACTCAACTGCACTGATTTTCTGCACTGATAACAATGGAGCACAAATACAATGGGCTCTGTCCTTCCTCTTCTGCTAGGAGAGAAGACATACCACAGCCCTGATGTTAATTGTCTAGTTGGAAAGTTCTAAAAGGTTTGGAGCGGATAAGAGGCCACTTGTAGGGCCGGGCGCGGTGGCTCAAGCCTGTAATCCCAGCACTTTGGGAGGCCGAGACGGGCGGATCACGAGGTCAGGAGATCGAGACCATCCTGGCTAACACGGTGAAACCCCGTCTCTATTAAAAAATACAAAAAACTAGCCGGGCGAGGTGGCGGGCGCCTGTAGTCCCAGCTACTCGGGAGGCTGAGGCAGGAGAATGGCGTGAACCCGGGAGGCGGAGCTTGCAGTGAGCTGAGATCCGGCCACTGCACTCCAGCCTGGGCGACAGAGCGAGACTCCGTCTCAAAAAAAAAAAAAAGAGGCCACTTGTAGCTGGAAATAAATGTTTAAGGACCATCTGCTGGGAAAATGGTTTGTGAGATGGACTCTGAAGGACTGGTAGGATTTGGGCTGGCAAAAGTGTGGGAGTCTGAGGATTATATAACAATGTGGAAGAATCCAAGAAGACGGACATGGCAGAATGATGAGGCAAACTTAGCTGCCTTCCATCTTTCTTCACAGAGAGAGAAAATATTTCCTCCCTATAAAGGTCTTGAGCAACAAGTAAATTTTTAAAAAGACTCATTTGCCCTTTGTTGTCAACATCCAGAATTATATACTTCTCAAAAAGAAAATAAAGAAGAAAAAGCTAATCTATTCTTTCTCCTTAGAAAAAAAATACAATGTTTTCTTTTGGCCTAAGCTATTACGGTACTTCTCTCTCAGAATTTTACACCTAACAGAGCTGATAATAGCTTCCAAGCTCAGAACTTAAAGGAAAATCTATCATTATTATCATTCTTATATTCCATTCAAGATAAGACTTTCTTTGAAAAGTATGATTTAATAAATAAACAAGCAAATCAGACAATCACACCAAATGCTGAACCCAGAAAGCATTACGTGCACTTCATCATAATTCAGGACACACGTGAGTGACTAAAGGTTGTGGCACCATAATGCCTATCAGTAGACCCATCTGAAATTCGTCCACTGAGATAATGACTCAAAAATTGTGGTAAAGCTTAAATAGGCGCCCACCAGAGGCAGCATGAGTGTCACCTCACGACATCGCAATTTATTTGTACTGGGTTCCAAAATAGTAAGAATATGGAAACAATAATTGGGATTGCCTTTTCAAAGGCCTTTCAACTTGTTTGTTTCCATAGTCAAAAGATCATGGGTTTTAGCTTTAGTGGGCAATAGGTTTCAAAGCAGCTAACTACTTCCCAGCCACGTGGAATGAGGTAGATTTCGTTGTCTGAAGGGTAACTTTATCTACCTTCAAAAACAGGAATGACACCTTCCTGAAAAAGTTTCTTAAGAGAGAAAATTTGGGAGACACATAGCTATGCTGAGTCAACGCATATATTTTATCATAATAGTAAAATAATTGAATCACTACTTACCCATTTAATAAACATTAACGGAGTGTCCACAAGATATAAAGAAGACAGAGTGAGCATGTTTACAAGGGGACCTGAATCTAATGTCCTTAAAGCATCTTCCAGCTGCCTGTGCTAAAAGTGAAGAGATAGCCAAACCCTCCACAGTGTGCTTTTTGAATGCTTCTGTACACTGTTTTTCTACTAATTTCTAACATAGGGAGAATTTCATTAGATAATTACCCAACTAGTGAGGAAAAGGAGAATACATTAAATGTTGAAACAATATCCATAACCTGTTCTAAGTCTAAAATATTCCTCAGACTTCTCTTCCAGAACCATGTACAAATAAATGTGCTATTTTAATTATTAAATAAGGAAAATAGGGCAAATTTAACATAAACCAAGGTTGTTTTATTATAACTGCTGTGAATATTAATATTAGAAGAAAGCATTATTAATGCATTTATTTAGACCTTAGGGTCCAATTTCTTTTAAATGCTTTTGTATAATGAAAAAGTAAGGCCAATTGTTTGGGGAATCAGGCTACCCTGGGAAAATACTTCCTTTCCATTTAACAGTTATTATTTTCAAAAAATTCATTAAAACCGTTTATCTGATTAGCACTATCCTAGGCACTAAATTGATCAGTGAAAATTACATTTTTAAAACAAGGGTATTTTAAATCATTGATTTTTAGAATGCTTTGAGAATGTTTATATATTTCAAGAAGCCAAATGTTTATTTTTTCTAGAAATTGCACAACTTAGAATAAGTCTTAAGCATTTACCGGAAGACCGCAAGAGTGTCACTTAAATAAATATCAAAGCAATGAGTCCTCACGAGAAGTTGAAGCCTGAGGTTTGTTTGAATTTGCTACTTTAAAAAATGCAGAAACCATTACAGTCAAGAAGTTCAAGTATTAGTCTTCTCTTTTGTCTTCTATCATTTAATGAAGAGCAGAGAGCCAGATGCCACCAGGCACTAACGCTGGCATGGCCCATTCTAGGTCAGTAAGTTGCCAAGACATGTTCTCTGGATGCTGGTATTTGCATCCAGCACTAGAAAACCATACTATAGTGCCACTGTGTCTATATATAAGAGGAATGAATAAATCCACAATAAATGAAGTACTAAATGTGTCTAATTTCCAATGCAGTGCTTCCAGCAACAATTGAAATTAAAAAACTTCTAAAACACAACTATAGAACATGCTATCTTGTTGTGAGTGCACCGAAGCAAAGATTAACAATAAAATAAAAGAAGGAATGAATATGCATCTATAGCTGGGATGTCATGCCTGCCTGATAGGCCTTGGCAACAACCATTGTACTTGTCAGATCCCATATAAGTTTGGAAGGTTCATGGTTTTAGAGCAAGAAAACGTTTTTCCATTTTTTGTTTGTTTGTTTGTTTTAGTGAGACTCAAACTAGAAATGCCAAACTGCGATTTCCACTAAAGACACGTATGACTATGTCAGGTTGTCTGCCAAATTCTGTACCTTGAATAAATATAGGTAAACAGGAATTCAGTTCAGTAGGACCAGGGTCCATATGTCTACTAGCATACCTACCCCTACCTTGGGGAAACATTAAGAATAAAGTCTGCATTCCACAAATACTGTTGCCATAGTGTGGAATTTGTTTCATGCTTTCCTGTGCTGGGTGTCAACTTGGAAAAGCTAAGAGCTGCATTTCCTAGAATCTCCTTTCCTATAGGGAAGAGTTTTGGGGTGCAATCACTCAAAAACAGAGCCAATGCATTCGTTAAAAAGCCAGAGACTCCTGTTAAGCGCTCGTAGAACATCCACACCTATGGAGTAAAGCCTTCATAGAACATCCATTCTCATGGAGTAAAGCCTTCATAGGACATCCACTCCTGTTGAGTGAAGCCCTCACAGAATATCCATTCCTGTTGAGTGACACCCTCAGAGAACAGCT
>NW_012103809.1:3065310-3069545 GCF_000951045.1 Mandrillus leucophaeus
CCTCACGAGAAGTTGAAGCCTGAGGTTTGTTTGAATTTGCTACTTTAAAAAATGCAGAAACCATTACAGTCAAGAAGTTCAAGTATTAGTCTTCTCTTTTGTCTTCTATCATTTAATGAAGAGCAGAGAGCCAGATGCCACCAGGCACTAACGCTGGCATGGCCCATTCTAGGTCAGTAAGTTGCCAAGACATGTTCTCTGGATGCTGGTATTTGCATCCAGCACTAGAAAACCATACTATAGTGCCACTGTGTCTATATATAAGAGGAATGAATAAATCCACAATAAATGAAGTACTAAATGTGTCTAATTTCCAATGCAGTGCTTCCAGCAACAATTGAAATTAAAAAACTTCTAAAACACAACTATAGAACATGCTATCTTGTTGTGAGTGCACCGAAGCAAAGATTAACAATAAAATAAAAGAAGGAATGAATATGCATCTATAGCTGGGATGTCATGCCTGCCTGATAGGCCTTGGCAACAACCATTGTACTTGTCAGATCCCATATAAGTTTGGAAGGTTCATGGTTTTAGAGCAAGAAAACGTTTTTCCATTTTTTGTTTGTTTGTTTGTTTTAGTGAGACTCAAACTAGAAATGCCAAACTGCGATTTCCACTAAAGACACGTATGACTATGTCAGATTGTCTGCCAAATTCTGTACCTTGAATAAATATAGGTAAACAGGAATTCAGTTCAGTAGGACCAGGGTCCATATGTCTACTAGCATACCTACCCCTACCTTGGGGAAACATTAAGAATAAAGTCTGCATTCCACAAATACTGTTGCCATAGTGTGGAATTTGTTTCATGCTTTCCTGTGCTGGGTGTCAACTTGGAAAAGCTAAGAGCTGCATTTCCTAGAATCTCCTTCCCTATAGGGAAGAGTTTTGGGGTGCAATCACTCAAAAACAGAGCCAATGCATTCGTTAAAAAGCCAGAGACTCCTGTTAAGCGCTCGTAGAACATCCACACCTATGGAGTAAAGCCTTCATAGAACATCCATTCTCATGGAGTAAAGCCTTCATAGGACATCCACTCCTGTTGAGTGAAGCCCTCACAGAATATCCATTCCTGTTGAGTGACACCCTCAGAGAACAGCCGTTCCTGTTGAGTCAAGCTGCCATAGAATATCCATTCCCATTGAGTAAAGCCCTCACAGAACATCCATTCTCACTGAATGAAGCACCCATAGAACGCCCATTCCCATAGAGTAAAGCCCCAATAGAACATCCATTCTCAGTGAGTGAAGTTCCCATAGAACACCCATTCCCACTGAGTGTAGCCCCCATGGAACATCCATTCTCATTGAGTGAAGCCCCCATAGAACATCCATTCGTGCTGAGTGAAGCCCCCATAGAACATCCATTCCCACTGAATGAAGCCTTCATAGAACATCCATTCATATTGCATGAAGCCCTCATAGAACATCCATTCCCATTGAGAGAATACCCATTAGCCTCATAGAATACCCATTCCCATTAAGGAAGCCCCCATAGAACATCCATTCCCATTGAGAGAAGCCTGCATAAAACATCCATTCCTGTCGAGTGGAGCCTTCATAGAACAGCCATTGCCACTGAGTGAAGCCCTCAGAGAACATCCATTCCCATTGACTGTCAACTGATTGCAGCCATGATTCATCCCAGGCAGAACTGCCCAACAAGCTCAGCTCCAACTAATGGTGGATTTTTTAATGCAGTAATAGATAACTGAATTTTAAATAATGATATTAAAATGTGCTGTCATAACAAAAATCTTAAACCTGTGGCACTGGCTCTGGTAGGAGATGGGTTATGGGTGAAGCATACAGAAGTGGCAAAGAAACTTTTGGGAAAGGGAAAAAGCAGCGAGAAACTGCTAGAAGATACCGGTCCCCTATAGTATATAGAGGTGGAAAGATTTGAAAAATTATCACCTGTAGTAACTTGGAAAGTAGAAAATATGCATAAATAACTTGCAGATCTGGCTAAGAAGAACTTCGGAGAGAACGGGAACTTACTGGTTTGGTACATCTGGCTGTGTATGACAAAGCACTGTAAGAGAGACATAAATTAAGGGAAAAAAACTCTTCAGTTTGGAAATACAGAGGGGCCAAGACTTCCTGGGTTAGGAAATAAAACTCTTTCTCATCTTATATGTCCCTTCACCCCACAAAAGTTGTCCCAGTAAGAAATAGCTCCAGAATAAAGAATAAAGATATGGCTATAACATCTTTTTCAAGACCTAAGAATAACTTAAGAAAGTGCCTAATAGACCCTCTCAGTAGGGCAAAGGGCCTCTATGAATCTTAAGAAGGTTGTCCCACAGCATCCTGACCTGCCGCCCAAAGTAGAACAGGACTATTTCCAAAATAATGGTGTGTGTGGCCTTTACAAGAGAGTCTAATGGGATATATATATATATATATATATATTTTTAATCTGGCACATGAACTTTTTAAGGGATCTTTGCCAGCATGGTAAAAGTATAGAATAGAGACACTTCCAAATGGATGTTGCTTCTGGGCCCCCAACTTTCTATGGGCAGGAAGCAGGGTAAGAAGGCTACTTAGCTGCAAACATGGGGAATTTCTTATCAAACAGGAAAGGCATCTCAGAGACCGGAGTTAAGAGCCTGGAGGTGAAGGTAAGAGCAGAAGGGGACAATGGCCTAGGGAGCTACTTTCTGCAAATATGACTTAACCCTAACCAACACGTTTTCCCTGTCCCTGAAATAGGAGAACTTACAACAGCTTGTGCCCAGCTGGATTTCAGAATTGCTATGGAATAGCGATTGATACAAGCTTCTTGCTCCTCACCTTCTGAAGAGAGTATCTATTATGATTACCCTGCTAAGTGTGTGTAATGGGGTCAGGGGTGACATACAGATAACAAGTCCTTTTAGAACACTGATCCCTGGATCCAGAGGAGCCATATCTGAGTAGCTGCATCTAAGAAGCTCAATTCAGATCTGGTCCTGATTTAGATGATGAGATCCTGGATGATTTGACCCTAATGTCATAATGGAATGAGACTCCTGAGGAGAAGGCAGTGCATCTTTATGTAGAAGGGACGTAAATAATTATGGCCAAAGAGTGGACAGAAAGTGATTGTTTGCAATTGGTAATGGATACATCTCTTTTGTTTTTATTGTACTTTATGTTCTAGGGTACATGTGCACAACTTAAGCCTATATACTTACACGTATATAATTCCAGGTTTATATGCTAATGGTTGAGGATACAATAGTAAGGAAAAATAGATGTATTTTCTGTTATCACAGTTTCAGTCTTGTAAATATAGAGAAATATTAGTAAAATAAATTATCAATAAAAGTAAATTGCACCAATGGTAGACATTACAAAGAAGAGGCACATGATATTATGAGAATCAAAATAAAGGCGTAGGGAAAAGGCACATCTGAAGAATAAGTAAAAAGTAACAAGGCCAAAAGGAGAGAAGAGCGTTTCTAAGCAGAGGAACCACCTGACAAATCCCCTCTGGAGGGAGAATCCAAAAGCTGGTAAGAGTCTAATTGTGATGTTTTGAAAGAATCTAAACATTAACAGGCAGGTAAAGTTATTAAATACAAATACTACCAGTAGGCAGTCTCAGTCCTAAAGCTTGAATAAAACTAATCCTGAAAATGATCTGAGGCAAAGCAAAGAATAAATAACCATTAGCATAGTTCCTGAAAAGTTACATTTTGAAAGAACTGAATCCTTCCCTGTTAAAGTAAACAAAACGTGAATCGCTGAACAGAAGAATGAAGGACCCCTGAATATAGATTGAGCCTAGGCATTTGCCAAAATATTATTTACCAGCCCATTTCTTACTAAGATAAAAAGCATATCTAATGAGCTGGCAAGATCAATCTCCATAATTATTACCCAGAGATATATATTTCATAAGTAAAAAATGAAGTGCTTGTATAAGAAAGAACTGCATTATTTGTTTCAGCATTTCGGTTTGTAATTTTTTTTTCAGATGAATAGACTCTTGTATGTAGAGACTGACGGCCTATGCAAAGACTTCTAATTGATTGCTGTTGAGTGATCCATGTGTAATGTTTACAATGACCCATGGGAAGCTCCTCATCAATGAGACTGAATGGAAGTATATCACAGAAATTTCCATTCTGTCCATTAAGAAAAGGAAGAGAATTCTTACTAATTGTCAAGAAGCATATCCACAGGTCATGTTTGAAGTAATCAACTTCTCTCAGAAGGCAAAGATTTATATCAAAGTGGAGG
>NW_012103809.1:3069783-3077115 GCF_000951045.1 Mandrillus leucophaeus
GTCAATTAACAAAAGGTTCAGGAAGTGCCATCTTGACAAAATATGACACTCATAATCCACTGGAAATGTTACCACATGATGTATCATATTGGATTCAAGTGATCATGATTAGAAACCAAGAAGTTACACAGTTTTTGAAATGTACAAGAAAAATGCCTAAATATACTGAATGTTAGCAATAGTGTTTCTAAAAATTAAAAGGGGAAGAAGGAAGGAGGAATCAACCCCTTCTCCCTGCCTCACTTAATGAACTGGGACATCTCATCTCATTTGCTTTTGTTCTCAGAATGTGATTTACAACATCAGCTCCCCTGGTCCTCAGGTCTTTGGACTCATACTTAAGTACATCTCTGGCTTTCCTGGTTTTTAGTTTACAGACAGCAAGTGGTAGGACTTCCCAGCCTCCATGGCTGCATGAGTCAGATATATATATATATCTGTTGTTCTCCTCTTTCTGCCAATGTGTTCTCATTATTTAGCTCCCACTTATGACTGAGAACATATGGTATTTGGTTTTCTGTTCCTAAGGATAATGGCCTCCGCCTCCATCCATATTGCTGAAAAGTACATGATTTCATTCTTTCTTATGGCTGCACAGTATTCCATGGTGTATATGTACCACATTTTCTTTATCCAGTCTACCTTAGATGGGTACTTAGATTAGATCTATGTCTTTGCTATTGTGAATAGTGCTGTCATGAACATACATGTGCATGTATCATTGTGGTAGAACAATTTATATTGCATTGAATATATACCCAGTAGTGGAATTGCTGGGTCGAATGGTAGTTCTGTTTTTAGTTCTTTAAGGAATCGTCACACTGCTTTCCACAATGATTGAAATAATATACACTCATACCAGCCGCGCATAAGTGTTCCCTTTTCTCTGCAACCTTACCAGCATTGTTGTTTATTGCCTTTTTAATAATAGCTATTCTGACTGGTGTGAGATGGTACCTCACTGTGGCTTTGATTTGCATTTCTCTAATGATTGGTGGTATTGGGCATTTGTTCATATGTATGTTGGTCACTTGTATGTCTTCTTTTGAAAAACATCTGTTCATGTCATTTGCCTACTTTTTAATGGGGTTGTTTTTTGCTTGTATGTTTGCTTAAGTTCCTTATTGATTCTGAACATTAGACCATTGTCAGCTGTATAGTTTACAAATATTTTCTCCCATTACGTAGGTTGCCTGTTTATTCTGTTGATCGTTTCTTTTGCTGTATGGAAGCTCTTTAATTTAATTAGGTTCCATTTATCAATTTTTGCTTTTGTTGCAATCGCTTTTGGCATTTTCACCACAAAATCTTTGCCAGTTCCTGTGTCCAAAGTGGTGTTTCATAGATTATCTTCCTGGGTGTTTATACTTTCAGGTTTTACACTTATGTCTCTAATCCATCTTGAGTTGATTTTTTATATGTATAAAAATGGAGTCCAATTTCAGCCTTCTGCATACAGCTAGCCAGTTATCCCAGCACCCTTTTTGAATAGGGAGTTCTTTCCCCATTGCTTGTTTTTGTCAGCTTTGTCAAAGATCAGGTGGTTGTATGTGTGAGGTCATATTTCTGGGTTCTCTAGTCTGTTCAATTGGTCTGTGTGTCTGTTTTTGTACTAGTACCATGCTGTTTTTGGTTACTTAGCCTTGTAGTGCAGTTTGAAGTTGGGCAATGTGATTCCTCCAGCTTTGCTCTTTTTATTTAGGATTGCAATGGCTATACAGGCTCTTGTTTGGTTCCATATAAACTTAAGAATAGTTTTTCCTAGTTATGTAAAGAACATCATTGGTAGTTTGATAGGAATAGTAATGAATCTGTAAATTGCTTTAGGCAGTGTGGCCACTTTAATAACATTGATTCTTTTCCTATCCCAGAGCATGGAATGTTCTTCTATTTGTTTGTGTCATCTCTGATTTCTTTCAGCAGCCTTTTGTAATTCTCATTGTAGAGATCCTTCACCTCCTTGATTAGCTGTATTCCTTGGGATTTTATTCTTTTTGTGGCAATTGTGAATGACATTGCATTCCTGATTTGCCTCTCAGTTTGGGTGTTGTTAGTGTATAGGAATGCTAGTGATTTTTGTACATTGTTTTTGTAGCATGAAACTTTGCTGAAGTTGCTTATCACCTCAAGAAACTTTTGGACAGAGACTATGGGGTTTTCTAGATCTAGAATCATGTTGTCTGCCAACAGGGATAGTTTGACTTTCTCTCTTACTATTTGGATGCCCTTTCTTTCTTTCCCTTGCCTGATTGCTCTGGCCAGGACTTCCAATACTATGTTGAATAGGAGTAGTAAGGTGGCATCCTTGTCTTGTTCCAGTTTTCAAGGGGAGTGCTTCCAGCTTTTGCCCTCAGTATGATGTTGGCTGCGGCTTTGTCCTAGATAGCTCTTATTATTTTGAATTATGTGCTTTCAATACCTACTTTATTGAGAGTTTTTAACAGGAAAGGATGTTGAATTTTATTGAAAGCCTTTTCTGCATCTATTGGAATGATCATGTGAGTTTTGTTTATAGTTCTATTTATGTGATGAGTCATATTTATTAATTTGCCTATACTGAACCAACCTTGCATCCCAGGGATAAAACCTAATTGATCGTGGTGGATCACCTTTTTGGTGTGCTGCTTGATTCCGTTTGCTAGTATTTTGTTGAAGACTTCTGCATCTATGTTAATCAAGGATATTGGCCTGAAGTGTTTGGTTGTTGTTGTTGTGTCTCTGCCAGGTTTTGGTATTAAGATGATGCTTGCCTCATAGAATGAGTCGGGGTTGAATCCCTTCTCAATTTTTTGGAATAGCTTCAGTAGGAATGGTACCAGCTCTTCTTTGTACATCTGGTACATATTGTCTGTGAATCTGTCCAGTCCTGGACTTTTTTGGGGTTGGTAGGCTATTTAATTACTGATTCAATTGCAGAGCTAATTATTGGTCTATTCAGGGCATTCAATTTCTCCCTGGTTCACTTGTGGGAGGATGTATGTGTCCAGGAATGTATCTGTTTTTTTCTAGATTTTGTACTTCTTGTGCACTGAAGTGTTCATAGCAGTCCCCAGTGGTTATCTATATTTCTAGGGGGTCCATGGTAATATCCCCTTTGTCATTTTTATGTTTTTTGGATCTTCTCTGTTTTCTTTATTAGTCTAGCTAGCAGTCCATCTATCTTATTAATTTTTGCAAAAAAAACCACTCTAGATTTGTTGATCTATTTTGTGGTTTTTCATGTCTCAGTCTCCTTCAGTTCAGCTTTGATTTCGGTTATTTCTTGTCCTCTGCTAGCTTTAGGGTTTGTTTGTTCTTCCTTCTCTAGTTTTTCTAGTTGTGATGTAACATTGTTAATTTGAGATCTGTCTAACTTTTTGATGTGGGTGTTTAGTGCTATAAATTAGCATCTTAACATTGCCTTAGCTGTGTCTCAGAGATTCTGGTATGTTGTGTCTTTGTTCTTATTAGTTTCAAAGAAAGTCTTGATTTCTGCTTTAATTTCATTAGTTACCTAAGAGTACATTGTTTAATTTCCATGTAATCGTATGGTTTGGGGCAATTTTCTAGGCCTTGATTTTTATTTTTCATTGTCCCGTGGTTCAAAAGTATGGTTGACATAATTTCAGTTATTTTGAGTTTGTTGAGTGTTGTTTTATATCCAGCTGCATGGTCAATATTAGAGTATGTGCCTTGTGGTGATGAAAAGAATGCATATTCTGTCATCTTTGGGTGGAGAGTTCTGTAGATGTCTATTAGGTCCATTTGGTCAAGTGTTGAGTTCAGGTCCTGAACCTCTTTGTTAATTTCCCACCTCAGTGATCTATCTAATACTACCAGTGGGGTTTTGAAGTTCCGCACTATTATTGTGTGTAAATCTAAGTCTCTTTGTAGGTTTCTAAGAACTTTCTTCAGGAATCTGGGTGCTACTGTGTTTGGTGCATATAGATTTGGGATAGTTAGGTCTTCTTGTTCAATGAAACTGTTTACCATTATGTAATGCCCTTTTTGTCTTTTTTGAATTTTATTGGTTTAAAGTCTGTTTGGTCTGAAATTAAAATTGCAACTCCTGCTTTTTCTGTTTTTCATTTGCTTGGTAAATTTTTCTTCATTAGGGAGATTCTTATACAGCATGAGGGTAGAAGCACGATAACATGTAAGTCAGTCAAAATAGGAAATGAATGTCACATCCAGAATTACGACTTCACAAGATCTCATACTATGCGAATGTTATGACTGTTAGGGAGAAAAAAATCTCCTTTGAAAAGGATTAATACACAAATGCCTCCCTCCTATCCTTGAATGGAAACTTACTCACTCACCAGGTTGTGTGAGTTGAAATGAGAAACAGTCTATTTGCACTGCTACTTACTGCCTTACCACTGAACACAAAGTTAAAGATACAGTAGCATTTCACATGTGATGGAATAGATAAAGAGGCAAGCTTATTCATTCTTAGCACCACCTGTGATCATCCTCCACCCATTAATAAATTCCTTCTAGGGCATCAGATAATTATCTTAAACTCATTTGCAGGAATACAAGAAACGTATTTCCAGGAACAGAGAAGAGTCTAGGAACAAGGATCTATTTCATAAAGTCTTAGGATTTGGGCTTTAATTTTTTTGAAAAGTGTAGTAAAATTTTAAACTCATTTGTAAATCTATATAAATGTCTTTCCAGGGAATGAAGAGGATACCATGAACACAAATCTATTTCAAAAGCCTTACACATTTTCCTTTCAATTCTTTTAAAACTATAGTAAATATAAATTGAAACTAGCAGGCTAAGTATAAAAATAACACAGCCGTTCACATTTGGCATTTCTTCCTTTTTAACAGAAATAGCATATTTGAAGCACAAGGTCAAAATGTCTTCCTTTATTTAAAGAAAACGTCAAAGATAACAGTAATTTAGGGATCAACTTGTAAACAATGCATAGCAAATTACATCAGTAACTGGTTAAAAGCCCTATAAAAATAACTTATCCTGTATTTTTAAGTAATGGGATTCAACAAGAACTTCTAAGACATCAAAATGCTGATTCACAAAAGAAATTCTTTAAAAAGAACCAAATAAACGTCTCTGCAGGCCCCACACGCAAATTAACTTCTTGTTTAGCTTGAAAGGTTAAAGACATGGCAGGATACTCTTGATGAGTTCCAATGAAGGTCACAACCTCAAGGTCACAGTAAGCTCATAATGTTTGACCTAGGAATTCCTTCCTAAATAGCTTTATCTTCCTAAATCAAGGAAAAGGAATAATCCACAAGGTGTCAAATTCTTGGCCTTTTATGGAGAAGGGTAGCTTGGATAAATTCTGCATTCAGTTACTTTTACATTAAATGGGATTTACTGGGAAGGAATGAGAGAATCTTGACTGGTGGGGAATAAACTGAGTAACTTTTCTAGTGGTTTAAACAATGCCAAGTACTTTATGACCAAATTGTTGTATAGCTGAAGAACAGCATTGTATAGCTCCTTAATTACCCTTACTTTTTCTTTCATTCTTGTTGAGCAAAAGGAGAAAACATTAGCTAATAATTCAGTTCACAAGAACAAGTGTGATTGCACTGACTCATTAGGGCTTGTGACCAGATATGTGTGAATGCTGAGTGCCTTGAGTTAGAGATAGTCGAGAATGAAGGGAAACCAAGAATGGACATGTGATGAATTAACTGTTACTTTGTACATGTATTATTTCCCAGATTAAAACTACTGTGAATCTAGTTTGTTTTAATGAAAAACACAATAACATATGGAGAAATAAGATGGATTTTCTCTTACCTAGATTAGTTTGACCAATAAATTAGTTATTAATAGCCTGTTAGCATGATACTGTTATCTGAGGCACTATTAATAAGAATTATATAATAGATTCAGGAAGTTAAAATCTCAAAAAGTTATTACTGCTGTGCCCCCAGTTTCAACAATAGTGCCTCACTTATAGTATGTGTTCAGGAAATACTTTTTAAGTGGGTTCTGTCGCAGAAGAAACAACTGCAATATTTCTCAATATGTAGACATTTTAACAAGAGAGACAAAAAGCAGTATTATCTGGAAAAAATCAAAGAATTATTGCTAAGACTGTTATATGAAAACTTTTCAAAAATGAAACGTCCAATGATTCATCCCTATGAATCACTAAGCATATATAGTCCCTTGCAATGTCTTATTGGGTGCAACTGGAAACCCAACTAAGCTGAGAAACTAAGATGTCCCCTAGCATTGTAGAGAGAGACTGTTGCTTATCCAAGAAGAAATGCATAATATGGCATTATGATACCTAAAAAGGTGAGAGAGAACAGACCTTTCTAGAAATCCAAAAAGTAATACCCAGTGTTATCTGTGGTGCCCTATACCTGTATTATTTTATTCACTGGGGTCCCTATGAATCTCTGGACGTATATAATCCCTTGCAATGTCTTCTTGGGTGCAACTGGAAACCTAACTAAGCTGAGAAACTAAACATTATGCGCCTCTACAGGCAGCAAAACTGAGAGCAAATCATATATTTAATCTGGTATAGGATGAAGAAACAAAGTGTTCTGTTGATGTGTTTTATAAAGTGTTTTATTTATCTTGATGCATGGTAGATACATCTAGGACCCACGTTTTTATCTCTTAGGAGAAAAGATTGACTTGCAGCTCTGTTGTGCCTAATACAACCAATCTGTCTCTCCACCACATAGCTCAACAAACCCACCCCATGAGGGCCAGCTGGACATCCACCAGAACACCCTATGCATCTCCATACATTATGCCAACTCCATACACTATGCCAAGAGGACCTCCATGTACCTGGAAATGAATTCTCCTCTACAGTGGATATCTTTGGTATAGCTTCCAGGTGGAATACCCTCAGCAGTGGTACTGAGGCGGAACTGGAGAGTCCTTCCTCTCTAGCTTCTGACTATAACCCTGGTTGGGACCAGGAATCTTCAGGGCAGAATTAAATAGGAATAGACACTTGGCCCCAAGCCAGCTACATAAGTGCTGGATGTTCCTGGCTGATGCAGGATTAGTTGGTAAACATAAGGAACATAGCCCTACCATGAACTCTGAGATCTTAATTTGGCTGTAGGGAGGAGATAATGGTATGCTATATCGTATTCCAAGCCCACGTGGGATACGAAGAAGGAAATTCTCCATGTCTACATGTTTTAAATTCATCTACATTAAATGTTCCTAAGTGAGTGTGTGCTGTGTTCATATATGAGAGAATCAACAAATAATCTAACTAAATTATTGGCACTCTAGGAAAACTGTACATGACTTGAAAAGGCTGATTTTTTTTTTGCAACTGAGAAAGTATTACAAAGAATTTGGGTTTTTTTTTGTTTTTTTTTTTTT
>NW_012103809.1:3078935-3099808 GCF_000951045.1 Mandrillus leucophaeus
GTTGATGGATGACACGTGTATGCATATGTAACAAACCTGCATGTTCTGCACGTGAATCCCAGAACTCAAAGTATAATAATAAAAAAAGAAGTCCTGGAACTAGCTCCTAGGTTTGATAGTTGCTAGCTGAGTAAACTTTAGTGAATTATTTAACCTCTCGTACTTTTAGTTCCTACATGTGCAAGATAGTAGTGCTCATAATAATGGACTTGGTAGCTCTGAGCAAATTGCTAATACCTTCAGAGTAGAAGTTGCATCTCATGCATTTTTGTGTCCCTAGCAGCCAGTCCATAGTCAGTGTTCCTAAGTGAGTGTGTGCTGTGTTCATACATGACAGAATAAACAAATAATCTTCATCTTGGTGCTGTGGTCCTTCCTAAAACAAAGTTCCAGACTTCCTCAGTCTGGCATCTCCTGTTGGCTCCCAATTCCTGATTTACCCTGACATGTAAAGGTGAATCAGTATTGCTAAAAGTTTTTGGAGGTGGGTTCCATCTCACCAGGTAGTACGGAGAAGTGAAGACTTGATCTGATATTTTCTGTTTGTTTAATTTTTCCTCCTGCATTATCCCCTACTTTAAAAATAAGCAAAGCTCAAATTATCATCATAAAAATTCAATTCTGCTCTGATGGATAGCTTTTTTTCTTTTGCATTAAAGAGTCAGCCACCACTAAAACCTCTAAGGCAATCTTCCGGGCAAATGCTGATGGTTGTACCGAAATACATGAGCAAACAGGCTCAGAGATGGGCTGATAGTTTCCTTACTAGAGCCACATTGCATTATGAGTTGGCAGAAAGTTAGGTCAGATACGGCCAACACCTGGAAAAGTCACAGAAGCATCCAAATACTGTTGTAAATGGCAGAAAACCAAAGTCTGGAACTGAATTCCCCCCATACTATGCACTCCAACAACGCACAGTTGGAGAAGGAGACAGAAGCCCTCATTAAGCTTCTGAGTGCATCCTCGGGAAACATGGCACCAGTGTAGCATCAAGACAGATGAAAATCCATGTCTCCTAAGCTGGCGTGTCCATGCAATTACCTTAATGCGTCCCAGATTTGAACCCATCATTGATGTTCCCATTAGTTACTGGACTGATTCCACTAGTGCCACCAAAGCACCATTCTCCAAGTCAAATGGCAGTGTCAAATCTCCACCAGCAGGCCTTGGAGTGTGTCCAGCTTTCAGATGTTGAGGCAAATCTAATCAAATGATAGCACTTTGGGGAAATGGTTTGCCAGTAGAATGGATGAAAAGGCAATTCTACAAGATTTTATGATAATCTACAGAGGGTAAAAAGGACAGAGAGTGATAGAGCAAGATATTGCAACTCCAGCAAATACTTACTGAGCCACTGCATGTGTCTGTCATTGTTCTCAGTGATACTTGGCTTCAACACATGACAGTGCACAACCTTTGCCTTCAAAGAGACTGCAACATAGAAAGGAACTTCTATAGAAGGTGGAGAGGAAAGACCACTTAAGAACTCTGAGGTTAAGAGAACTAGATGAGAATCACAGCTCTGACTCTTACTTGCTTATGCTATGAGGCAAATTATTTAAACTTCTAAGCATCTGCTTCCTCCTCTATGTAATAATAATAATAAAAATACTCTTTAGTAGACAGAAAAGGGAAAACCTGTTTGCTGTCTGGATTAAAAATAAAACTGGGTTAAGCAAACTCCAAATGGATGAGTAGAGTAAATATATAGTAATCAAGAGTGCACATCCTGCACATGTACTCCAGAACTTAAAATAAAAGAGTACAGAAGAAAGTTTTTTTCCAACATGATTCCAAAAAAACATAAACCACAAGGTGAAAATGTTATGACAACATTGCAATTAAGGGTTTCAATTTAATAAGAGTCAACAAAGAAAAATTGGCAGATAAGTAATTAAAAAAGGTATTGACTAAGCAGATGACAGATTGAGATAAGACATGGGCAAAATTGGACATCCATCAAGGTACAAATACCTAGAATTCACTAGAAATGTACACGTATTAACAAGAAAAATACAGAAAACTCAATAGAAAGCAGATAAAATATGTGAACAAACTACTCTCAGACGGAGAAACCTCGGTGGCAGTAAGTATTGAAAGAACACTCAAATTTATTTGTAATTAGAAGAAGTCAATTAAAACAATGAGACATCACTTGAAATGCATCATATTGTCAAAAATTAGAAAACTGGGTCATGCTACATGTAGGAGAGTATGTAAGAAAACAGGATCCTCATGCACCATTGGGGGGGTGGAAGGTTTATTTAGCTATTCTGCAACTGCTTAGTCAAATAAAGCACAACTGTACATGGTGACCCAGCAATTTCACTCCTAGGTGTACTTCCCAGAGAAATTCTCATATAGGACCCTAAAGGGGTATATTCACTTCAATGTTGTTTCTGCTAGTGGAATTGGAAGTTATCCACCCTCCTCCACTGAAAAGGGTGAATGGACACAATGAAACAGTGCACAGATATTAGAATCTATTAGAATATTACACTCATTATATTAGCTATCAGAATATTACATGCACCAACATGGAGATATCTTTTTTTTTTTTTTTTTTTGAGATGGAGTTTTGCTCTTGTTGCCCAGAGTGGAGTGCAATGGCGTGATCTCGGCTCACTGCAACCTCTGCCTCCCAGGTTCAAGAGATTCTCCTGCCTCAGCCTCCCAAGTAGCTGGAATTATAGGTGCCCACCACCATACCTGGCTAATTTTTTGTATTTTTAGTAGAGATGGGGTTTCACCATGTTGGCAAGGCTGGTCTCAAACTACTAACCTCAGGTCATCCATCCACCTTGGCCTCCCAAAGTGTTAGGATTACAGGCATGAGCCACCACACCCAGCCAACATGGAGATAGCTTAAAGGCATAGGGCTGAAGACAAGAGAAACAGAATGATATCTACAATTAAATGTCTTTCATGTAAACCCATATGAAACAACAGTACCTTCTTTTAATGATGACCTGAAACTCAAGAACACAAACATGTTGTGATGGTTACATACCCATTTTATTTTTGTATCTCTAGAACCTAACACGATGGTTGGTGCCCGATAAATATTTGCTGAGCAAATCCATAATTCAATGCAGAGAACAAAGATAGGGGACATTCAAAGAGATTCGAAACCGTTGAGTGGATGTGACAGCAGACATCATTTGCAAATAAGATGTGTTTCTCAGAACAGGGGACAGATCCAGTTGATGGGGAAGGTCTGCACCTTCGGCTCCATATCTTTTGACTTTGAGGTACAAATAATGAGCCAGTAGTCCACCTAAGTCTAGTACTCAGGAGGAATTTAGATTTGGGTCTCAGCTGCCAATAGATGATAGTTTCAGAAGTAAAAGGAAGAGAATAAAGTAGCAGGTAGAGGGGCAATGGGACCAATGGTAATGCTGGCATGATATTGAAACAGTACAAGAAGGGAATGATGTGTGGTTAAAGGACATAAGAACTGATCAGTAGAGGGGGAAAGATTATTTAATCTTCTCTGTGGATGGAGGGGTGAGTTGAAGTGATATGAGAGGGATACAGTAGTAACCTCTTACTACTGTATATAGAGGCAAAACCCCTAAATAACCCAAGCCATTTGTTCAAACTGCTTGCCCTATTGTTTAACTATTGAGGAGGAAAATTAAAATTGGCATATTTGGGAAAAGAAAGGGAGAATGAGCAGGAAGGTCAGAAACCAAATTAAAAATAAGAATAACAAACTCTATCCCCAAATCCATAGATGGAATTATCTAGAGTTTGCTTCTGAGGCCGGATAAATCCCCAAACAACTTTAATTTAAAACATCCTGAGAACTGCTGTTCTTACGTTATTCCCTAGGTTCCAATCTGCTATCAGCCAGAATCAGAAAGGTACCCAAGATGAAGATAAATTTAAGATTTACTATTATTGAGCCCAGTTCTCCTGTTCTAGCACCACAGGGTGCAATAAATGTTTCTCCTAAAGTAGCAAAAAGAGAAAAAAAGAAACTCTTCCACCTGTGCTCTTGTAGGAGACCCCACATTTCAGAAAGCCTCAGCAAAATGCATAGCTTTGCTCCCAGGCAGGTTTATCCCACATGTCATATTGGCCACGTCAAAGAACTGCACCTCTCTGAAACTTAGAATTCATGCCTACTAAATATTCCTAACATGCTATCTGCTGGATTTAAGATTATTATTAAGGTGGTCATCCCAATAATTTAGCCACAAAAAGGTTTGAAGAAAAGAGATGTTTTGCTAGAGATGTTATGAGGAAAGAATATAGAGTGCTTAGGAACTGATTTGATTTGGGGGGAATGTTGTGATCTCAAATTCAAAAGTGTGTGAAGGAGAATAATATTTTAATGACAGAAAGTATGACAGACTGAAGGAAGAGGAAAAGAACTCATTGTTATTTAGGAAATGGGTTGATGGCAGATGTCCCCTTGTTATAGTCAGACAAACAGAAAGATTCCTGCTTTGCCCAAATTCATGTGAATTGAAGCATTTGTAGAATTTTATGAACTATCATCAAATAATAGGAAACTATGAAGAGGCACACATATCAGTTCCTGTCTACATGAGAGAAGCTTTACAATCATTGTTGTAAAACTAATTCTAGACTTATAATGAGTGGGCTAGGAAGATGAAGTCATCTTGCTTCAAATTTCAGCCATAGTCTGTATGGGGATGTGAGACAGAAATACTACCTAAGAGTGTTTCTGAGCATCAGGTAATAAAAAGCTCTAATGTCACATCGTAGTTTCACTGTAGCTAAAAAATGGACATCACTGGGTGGATGGCCCTCTAATGGGCTGTATCTTTGAAGCACTGGGGGATCCAGGAATTAAACTGTAAAGAGGAAGATGAACAGTCACTTATGCGAACTGGTGTTGTCATGCCCCTCACTACAAACCATTGATACGCCCAGTACTGCAAACCACTACTATACTTGAGGAGAGAGAATCAATAAAGATGATACTGTGATTAGAAAAAAAATTTTTTTTTACTTTTGTTCCCGGCTTGGTTTTTTTCTGAGAATTTTAAGTTGTCCATGAGATTAATGTGTATGTATGCATGCAACGTATTTCGTGTGGTTTTGGTACAAAGGTCACTCGCTGAACATCAGGGACAAGAAGAGACAAAGCTGTACTTCAGCTGACAGAAGAGGAATGCAGTTTGAAGGTAAAAGCACACAACAGACTCTGGTTTCATTTATACCCACTAATACCATCTTTGAGTAACTTTCTGCTGAGGTCTACATGGGCCTGTAAATTAGTCAAGTGGGGATCGTAGGATAAAATCCTATAGGTAGAGGATGGAGAGTAAAAATAGACACTATGAAGGTTGATGACAGGCCTGACTGTACTGGCGCAGATTTAGGAAAGGCCAGTAAAGAGAAAAGGGGTGTGGCCCAACCCACAGCATTTATCTACTGAGGTCAGCACAGAAGTAGCACAATTGAGAAAAGCAGGGATTCCAAAGGTCCCCGTGGGAATCGGGAGTGGCAGAGTAGATGGGATTCAAGGGGAGCTTGTAGGCCCCAATAGGAGCATGCTGACTTGGGGGGAAAAATCTCCACAGATGGCAATTCAGGAGGAGATGTGAAAGGTCTCCTGTTTTACCAGAACACCAGAGGGTGAGATGACTTTTGAGTATATATGTTAGGGGGAAAGGATAAAGACACTGATGGTTGATTCATTCCCTTTTAGTGCAACGTACACTGGAACATTTTTTTTTTAGACGGAGTCTTGCTCTGTAGCCCAGGCTGGAGTGCAGTGGCAGGATCTCGGCTCACTGCAACCTCCGCCTCCTGGGTTCAAGCAATTCTCCTGCCTCAGCCTCCCAACTAGCTGGGATAACAGGTGCCCGCCACCTCACCCGGCTAATTTTTGTATTTTTATTAGAGACGGGGTTTCACCATGTTGGCCAGGCTAGTCTCAAACTCTTCACTTCATGATCTACCCACCTTGGCCTTCCAAAGTGCTGGGATTACAAGTGTGAGCCGCTGTACCCAGCCCACACTTGAACATTCTTGAATGATACATCCTGAGACCTTTGGAATTTTCCCAGTTTAAAACTACTCTCATCACTTCCATAGATGTATTGTAGATATTAGCAACCTCATCTGGATGTTTCAAACGTTAAATAAGATGATGTATTAGGTAAAGACATGGCAGTTTGAACAGGCTCACTCATCAGGGACCGCTTCCATATGTTAGCCCCACTGCAAGCAATTTTTAGAATAGTTTACCAAAAACATTATAAATTTTGAGTGATTGTAGGCTTTCAAGGCTGATTACAGTATTAATTAAGGTAGGCTCGGTTATGTTATGGTGACAACTCCCCCATTTCAATGACTGCACACAACACACGATTTTCTTGTTCATGCAAAGTTTGCTGCAGGATAGTTGCTCCAGAGTGGCTCTCTTCCATAGGTAGACTCAGTGGTCTAAGCTACTTTGATCTGTTCATCCTGTAATCTCAATACAGGTCTCTTCCATAACCGCTAGCTAGAGGAAAGGAGAGAGGGGATGTCACACTGGTGATTAAATGCTTTGAGCAGGAAGGACAGACATACATTTCTTTCTGTTCTTAATCAATTGGCCAGAGGAATTCAGACCAACTACAAAGGGAATAGGTAGTCTTCTGTGTGTCTGGCAAAAGAACAGAATATTGGAGAGCAGAGTAATCCATAATCTCTCTATCAAATCCATAAACAGGCTAAACCAAGGTAATGTTTAGCCCATCAATGAAAACAGTATACACTGCTTGTTCTTCGGACTCCTAAAAGGTGAAAGCTATGTTCATTTCTATCCTTGAATCCTTCCCAAGCATTTGTGCAGAGCTGTGTATTGAGAGTGTCAAGTTTCTAGCCACTGCAGGCAGTAACTGGATAAGAAGATAACGAGGAATACTGAAATTGAGATGCAATTGATCTAATGATATTTAACAAATCTCTACATCTTGAGATAGATAAATGCATAAATAAGTTATTTGGATACATAAATAGGGTAAATAAATATAGGAATAAATAGTTTTTGACCTGAGATTTTAGTGAGTCAAACTGATACTAATAATTCAAAACACAGAATCACAGATTTTATACTATTAGGAGGAATTTTTTCACTGTCAAAATTTCCCAAAACAAACTGGGTGGCCTTGAAAAATAGCACGTGGTCCACCGTTAAAGTAGCCACATAGATTCTATGACAACTCAACAGGAAGCTGCCAATGAAAATCAAATTTTAGGTCGGCAGCAATATGGCAGAAAGGAGGGGCAGGGAGATGGACCATAACGCTAGGTGTCTTTAGAGTATATTCCGGAAATACTTCTGTAAAAGCTCATACCACGCAAATGTTTCAAAGCAAAAAGTTCATAAAACCTTAAATTACCTCATCTTTATTATTTGTTCTACATTATACAAGAATTCAGCTGTTAAAGCAGAAATGAATTTAAGATAAATATGCATTGGTATAAATTGTTTTTCTTCTTAGGAATTCTAAGCACTTGGCATATTTCCAATAAGATACACTAGGTTAACACACCATTGATATATATTTAAGAAACTTTTATGTACCATCACCGTATTTAAGATCCTTCCGTTCTTGTTCGTATGTGGAGAGATGAGGGAGTAACTTCCATATGCTGAGAACGCCAACTGAATTAATGATTCTGAAATCATATAAACTACTGCCATATTACAATTTGAGTAAGACAAAATCCAAAGCAGTTTAGGTAACATAAAATACTGAATAATCATGAAAATTAGTGGATTGTGAAATGAATGACCACCTACCGTCACCGATGAAGCTGGCCCAAGACTCTCCACTTTATTAAAGAAGGCATAAAGTATATGAGAGTGAAAGAATTTACAATGCCTGAAGCTCAAAACACACCCGCTGAATTGTTTTCTTGCTGCTGTTTGCAAACTATTACAACAGAACATTATCTATTTTACTGGTAATTTGAGTTTTTGCATCAAATAAATCCCTACATTGCTTCCTGCCCAGCTTTGCCCTTTCATCATTTAAATCATGCAGCTTGGATTTGGACTGACTCATAATCTGAAGCTCCTGGATATTTAAATCTTATCACTGATGTCACGTTAGGTTTCCAGACAGTTGGCTAAATTAATTCTATTCACCTCATTCTCCATCTCTCCAACTGAATCAGTGTGGTATCTGTGGAGAAGAATCTCCTGCACCATACTGTGCTCATTTTCCAAATAGTACTGAGCTAAAAAGCAACTAGTTATATGCTATGCTCTGGTGGATGTCAGATAATATGAAAAAATTCTAATATTACAAGTCCAGAATATAGGATACCATGTAAACCTATTAAATACTGAATGAAAGCATGAATACCTACTCTTCAATGGGGGTGAGGGTTCACCAGGTTAATTGTCTCAGTAAGATTGCTTTCAGCCATGAGCAACAGAATGCTCATCCAAGAGTATTGAACAATAGCACATTTAATTATCTCATGTGAAAGAAACTTTCAAATAGTTAGAAGGGGGTGATAAGCTTTGGGTCCACACAGCAGAATGCTGGGTCGATTTCTCTCTCATTTTCCTTCTTTCATAATGCAAGATGTCTGCAGAAGCTTCCAATACCATATCCTTACAGCAATGATTCAAGTGGGAAGAAATAAGAGGGTGGGAAAAAGGGTTCTTCTTCCCTGTTTCCCTTCTAGAAGGAAGCCCACGCCAATATCCTCTCACATCTCGTTGATCAGAACTGCACCTATGACTACCCATAGGGCATGGTGGACTGGGAACATATCTACTATTTTCAACCACTGAAGGCACCATCCCCAGTAAGAAAGATGGGGGACAAGATGGCTGCTGAGGTGGAACCAACAGTGTCCAACACAACAGGTACCTGCTTTCAAACATAAGGGAAGTCACAGGGATCAAAGCCTTAATTGCCCTAGTGATGTCAGTGAAAACTACATTCTTCATGTTATTTTCCTTATGGAGACACAGATGTGGGGAAGGTGATGTCATTTTTCTTATCTTTCTAGAAATCTAGTGGACCATGGTATCCATGAACTGAGATCATTTATCAGAGCAGTTATGGCTTCTTAGCTATATTTTAAAAATGGATTGCCAGAAAGAAACCCTGTTAGAGAATAACTTTTTAAATGAGTTCACTGAGCACCAACAGCACTGACCCCTCCCCACCAAGAAAAGAGATACAAAGCTTAAAATCAAAAGAGAAAATCATATTCATAAAATAGTACCAAAATCAACGTACAGAGGAGATAGCGCGTATGAACAGGAGAGGGGCTGAAGAAGAAAATGGTGTTTTGTGGTCATATAATCAAGGCAATAAAGAAAGTAGAGTGAAAATAAAGTTTTCTGAGAGGAAGAAGGAAGCTTTTGGAGCAAAGGAGTTAGGCCCTGAGAGATCAACGGGGAACATATGCCATGTCAGCCTCAGGCCCACCCATAGGAAAGAAGCAGATGTGAATGTCACCTAAAAGGCAAACTGGATTAGAATCCTTCACATGCATCAGGAGGGAGACAGTTACCATCCACTCCAAAGAGCAGCAGCCTGTGTCATTGCCTCCCTATGTGGGGCAGACAGACTAGGATCCCGTGATTGGCCCCTGTAATTTCTGCCCCTTGGTATTCCTACCCTGTGTGATCCTCTCTCCTGGAGTGTGGGTGGGACCCATGACTTGCTTCTGGCCAACTGAAAATGGCAAAGGTGAAAAGATTTTGCAGAGGCAATTAGGTTCCCCATCAGTTGGTTTTGAAAGCAAATGGGAGACTACCCTGAGCGGTCCTGACTTAACTGGATAAAAGCCTTTGAAAGAAACGCTGGCCCTCTTTGAATGAAAGACTCTCCTTGTTGTCTTCATAAAGTAAGTGGCCATAGAGAAGACCATATTGCCTGGAACTATAGGTGGCCTCCGGAAACTGTGAGCAGCCTCCTAGCCATGGCCAGTAAAAAGCTGCCCCCCTGACCCCATCATACAGCCACCAAGAAATCAATTCTGCCAACAACCCAAATTAGTGTGAAGGGGATTGCTCCCCAAGTTTAGCCTCCAGATGAAGCACAGCCAAGCCAAAATCTTGATTACAGTCTTGTAAGACCCTAAGCAGAGGACGCAGTTAAGCTATGCTCAGACTCCTGACCTACAGAGACTATATGATTAAACACAATGTGTTGTTTCAAGCTGCTAAGTTTGTGTAATTTGTTTTACAGCAACAGAAGACTAATACATTATGTTTACTCCCCTGGTATCTCCCCTCTACCATTAACATCTTATTTTTACACTGAAGATCTTTTCGTTACTACCAAATACTTTGCATGTTTCCCCAAAACAAGCAAGTCATTATTTTAATAGTTAAAATATAGGCTGGAGAGCAGATACTTGTGAAGAGTAGCAGAGAGGACAGAGCCTTAGCTAGTAATAAGAGCTAGGGCCAGCCGTGGTGGCTCACACCTGTAATCTCAGTGCTTTGGGAGGCCAAAGTGGGAGGATCACTTGAGGACAGAAGTTTAAGACCAGCCTGGGCAACATAGCAAGATCTCATCTGTACAAAGAATTACAAACATTAGTCGGGCATGGTGGTTGCATGGCTGTAGTCCCAACTACTAGGGAGGCTGAGGCAGGAGGATTGCTTGAACCCAGGAGTTCAAAGTTGCAGTGAGCTGTGATCGTGCCACTGCACTCCAGCCTGAGCAACAGACTGAGACTCTGTATCTGAAAAATAATACTAGTACTAGAAATAGTAATAGCTAACATCTGTTGAGCATTTGCTATATACTTTGAGCATTTATACTACTCTTTTTTTTTTTTTTCTTTTTTTTTGAGATGGAGTCTTGCTCTGTCGCCCAGGCTGGAGTGCAGTGGTGCGATCTCGGTTCACTGTAAGCTCTGCCTCCCGGGTTCACGTCATTCTCCTGCCTCAGCCTCCTGAGTAGCTGGGACTACAGGCGCCCGCCACCACGCCCGGCTAATTTTTTTGTATTTTTAGTAGAGATGGGGTTTCACCGTGTTAGCCAGGATGGTCTCAATCTCCTGAATCTCCTGACCTCGTGATCTGCCTGCCTCGGCCTCCCAAAGTGCTGGGATTAGAGGCGTGAGCCACCACGCCCAGCCTGTACTATTGTAATTTTTATATACATATTTGAATTCACTAAAATAAGGCTGGTACCTCTAGCTTCATTTGTACAGATAAAGAAACTTGGATAGAAAGAGTTTGAGAAACTTGTCTAAGTTTACTCAACTAGAAATTTGTAAAGCTAATTTGTTTGAGTTTAGGTACTATGCCCCCAGAGCCTGTATTCTTAGCCACCAAGACTTATTCCTTCTCAGTACAAATATATGGTCAAGCATATATATATATATACAAATATATGGTCAAGCATAAGCCACACCTAATAAAGATATCACTCAATTAATCCCTAATTATATGTGCATCATTGATAAATTACTGTCAGGAATAGACCTCCATAGTTATTTTGCTCTGATGAACTATTGTAGAGCTGACTTAGCTTCCCTCTGCATGGCGTCTCACTCTCACTCCACACCCACTGAACGCTGCAGAATGGGCCAGTAGAATACAACTTAAGACATTATATTTTCAAAACTGCAGAATGCATGAACTAATGTCTGTGTATGAATCTGAGACTAGTTAGAGAATTCCATGCTATATGGAAAGAGCATAGATGCACTAGTTGAGTGTTGGTAAATTAGCCACCTAATGTCTCTGGAATTCAGACATATAATCTGTAAAATGGGAATAACAGTATCACAAGAGTGTTGTGAGCACCAAATGAAAAAATGTGGAAAAGAGATTTATAAAGTGTAACATTCTGCACCCATGGACATGGTTAGCTTATCATTATAGGAAGGAGCACACACTGCTTTCACCGTATTGCACAGCATAATTCTCAGGGAATGAAAATTGGAGGCCCTTAAGAAGGCTTCTTAGCATAATAATTTTATATTTAAGAATCAGTTGATAAATAAGAAGCGCGTACTGCTCTCCTGCCAAATACAGGAACGTTTCATCCCGGTCATAGTGCAGACACAATGTTGAAGTTAATATTTGGGGTTTGTTCCTTTGGGACGACTCTGCCATTTTTTGACTCGTTAGGTTTCAGGATGTGTTTCAAAGCGAGAAGAAAAATGATATTTGGAGGTGACTGTAACTACCTTTTCTGTTGCTGAGATTGTACGTGTTGTATCTATTTAACCCCTATAAAGGGGGCATGAAATAAAGGGATCATGGGTGTATCACGAGAGCCTTTTCCAAAAGGCAACATTTATTTTCAAGTGTTTGGATTGCCAAGACAAGGATTTCTCTCCAACGTACAATTCATCAACCTCCTTACTCACTGTAAAATCAATCTGTTCTGTTTGTATGACATAAACAACAAGTCATTTCTCAGGAATGAGGCAGACCATATGTGAAGGTGTTTCAGAAAAGCACAACAGGGAATACGCCAATCAAAGAAGCATCTGCATTTTATTTCAATGTCAAATCACATGTGTGTTATAAAAAGGAAAGTGTATCAGTTTTATTAAAGAACAACTTTCCTGTTGTGATGTGTATAGTTAACCCATACCTCGCCTAAGCAGTAGTCATGTCAGCCACATAAACAACTGGTCGAGAACACAAAAAGATCTCAGCCTGTGTGGTCAGCAATGTGCATTTTGCAAATATCTTGGCATATGCCTATTCCCTACCTTTGTAGCCAGGAGGAGACTTGCCACAGAGGTAAATCCATCATATGCATTTTCCCCAAAATCAGCTCTCTCGTCAATGCATTGATAAATATCAAAGCAGCTTGAAACTGATAGAAACAGGAAACTATGAAAAGACTAGCAGAGTTCTAGGGAGAATTTACTTTTTATGATTGGGACTGAATTGAAATGGAAAGGAAGTGGGTTCTAGTGTCATTTCCACTTCTTATTAGCTGGATGACCTAAGGCAAGTCACTTAGCTTCTATAGCTCTCAGCTTTATACTTGTATAAACTGACAGGGCTGAACTGAATAATCCCAAAACCCCTTTCTGCTCTACAAATATGTGATTCTCTGAGATTGTCTTGTTACTGAACCTTCTCCCCATTTAGGAGTTAGGTACCTCTGAAACTATGTTAACTTCTTTAAACCACTGGAGTGACGTCTACTGTTTTGAAACAGTCTTTAGTGCAATTTCCAGAGGTACTTATCACATAATCTGGCTTACTTCTTTGGAGAAATCACTGTACAAAGATTAAGTTACTGCATTAGGAAGCAGGGAAGCCAATTCACTCCACAAGGAATGGATTCTATAGCTCTGTTTACACAGGTAAATGAGTGGCTGTTTGCATAATTAACTGAATGGACATTGTAAACATTCTCCCTGAAGTCCTTTCACTCATAGAAAATAATAATAATTAAAGTTCCCAGTGGTCAGTATCTTTTTTGACCTGAAATGCATATATATGTATATATATACCATTTATCTCTATAGACTCATGTCTAACATACAATTTTTAGGATTCAACTGTTCATTTTGTTTTCTGTAGGACAGAACATACATGTGTCACCTATAAAGTATCAGTAGGGTTCCTATGGCTACTGGTTTCAAGTAGGCTAGAAATTATAAATGTTAATAAGGGGTAGTAGAGGAAGTATAACGAGCAAAATAGTGGCCTTGGCCATAGGGAGCATTAAACTGAAATCACTGCAGCTTAGTACCTGGGAGAGAAAAAGGAATCTCTATTTCTAAGCAATAGAATATAAAATTCCAGGAAAGGATTTGGGTGGCCTGGTTCAGATCACATGCCCATCCCTGGGCCAATCATAGTGGTCATAGGAACATAACCTATATCACGCCCAACCCCATGGAGTATGTGAGAGGTGAGGGGAGATCTGTTATCAGAAAAGAGGGGAAACAAAGGAACTTTTGGGAAAGAAACATGTCCGCCAAGAAGAAATGAGAGCCACCACAGACAACCAGACTCAGAACATCTAAAGTCAGCCTTAAATTTTGTACCACTGGCCTTTTCTCCAGAACTTTCTTCTGGAAATACCAATATTTCTTATTTTACCCTAACTTTTTGTATATTATTTCAACAAACATGTATTCAGTGCTTGCAATTTATAAGAGTATTGAGGAATATCTTGGGCATCTCATAGTATCTAACCCATAAGCAGAAGATAGTCAACCTCTCATACAGGAATATATCTCAAAGGAAAAACTGAAACACCTTGTGAATAGAGGTCTTGCAGCTGAGAAAAAAAAGGCAGTCATGATGCAGACCCTCCCAGGGACTATCCCAAAGACTGTCACCTAAGATTACCCGACCCTGCTGGCAGCTGACCAACTAGATTGAGATGTGTAGGAATGGGGATGTCATTTACACATTTAGGTGCAACTCAGCTGAGTATCTTTTTGGTTGAGAAAAAAAAGTAGGACAGTCTTAAAATTGTATTTCAGAAGCCATTTTTAAAAATTATTGGCAGCTACAAATGAAATAAACTTGCCTTTGATTAGCTAAGAGTCTTATACATCAAAAATATGTATTAGAACCTCCTGAAGCTTTCACAGTCTACCAAATTCACCAACATTGGCATATTCAAATGAGTGCTGGAGGAAATGGGAGGAGTGAGTTGGGGGTAGGAGATAGAGCATATCAGACAGAAAGAAAACACACATTTAAACTTGCTGTGCTGCAGCAAATGTTTCCTACCCAATGTCATATAATATCTTTGAAGCTGGGTAGTACAGTATTCTGTGTTAAGTGCATTTTATGGGGATTTGGAGAGGATTTAGGTAAAGGCTGCCCCAATAAATGATTTACCAGCTCTAATAAAACATCAAGGAAATTGTTCAGATTGTATCTCAAACGATTTAAAACAGACATTTATAGAGGTTTGAGCAGCCCCCATATCCTCAACCCCTGGTTTAAAAAGAAATGTGTATAGTGATTAATTATCCCCTATTACCCTTTTTTTTAATGGTAGTAGTTTCCAGAGAAGCGAGAGATTGGAAGTCAATAAATAGGTATAATAGCCAAGGGGGTTGGGAGAGAGAGAGAAGTGATCACATATTCCTCCTTCTATTCACTCATTCGGTAAGTATTTGCTGGTCATACTATGTACCAGGTACTCTAAGGCTAGGACCTGGAGACCCAGAAGTGACCAGAGAAGGGGGATTCCTGCCTACAGCTTCTGTTTAGTCAGAGGAAACACAAATGAACAAATCAATGAAATAAACAGAAAACATTATTTTAAATTGGGGTTAAGTACTTTCAAGGAAACCAACAAGGTGATGAAAAAGTAAATTGCCACAATAGAGGTGGGTCCCACTTTGCACAGAGAATCAGGAAAGGCTTCTCTGGGACATAAAGTGGATGCTGCAACCGCCAATCACATCGCTAGGAATAGGCAGAACATGCCAGATAAAGTGGAAAGGTGCTGATGTCATCAAGCATTCAGTGTGTCTGAAGAACAGAAGGAAAAGCAGATACAGAAAGTGAGAAATCATCTGAGTGACCTATGCCCTCTATTTTAACCCTTGGAAAATGTATTTCCTAAAAATGGATTATTAATAATGTTAATAATAATTGTCTTTATTTAAAAACCATTTGTTTTAGTTGCTGTAAGAATATCTTCTGCACTTTATCTCTCAACTTTCCCAATATCCATCAGATTCCAAAACACAGAAATTATTATTCTAGTTTGACACAGGAGAAGGCAGCCTTAGAGAGCTCAGACAAATTGTTCACGATTACACAGTAGCAGCAGAACTGGAATTCATACTCAGGTTCATCTATCTGCAGAGCCTACACCTTTTTGTTTCCTTTAACTTGTTTTGTTCAGCAAATATTTGAACCCTATGCTAGGAACTCTGCACACAGAAATGAATGAAGCAAAATGTTGTGGACTGTTTCTAAAGATGGCCACACAGTATCTTCCATCCCAACAGGCCCTTTTGCAATGTCACCTTTCTGCACCTGCATCAAGAGGGAAGTCTATTCCTTCTCTTGCTACCCCTGAGGCTTATTTTGACCAAAAGAAGAGTTTTCCATTATGTCTTGCCTGAATTTCCAGTCCTCAGAATTGTAAGCAAATAAAATGGTTGTTTCAAGAAACAAAGTCTTGAAAGTCGTTTGGTGATTTAGCATAACCAAAATGCATAAGGAGCTCAGCCTGGAGAAGGAAACAAGCATACAAATATATTTAAAATAATGCAAGTGTTCCCATGTTTACTGCAGCATTATTCACAATAGCCAAGATACACAAGCATCCTACATGTCCATTTATGGATGAATGGATAAAAAATACAGCATATAAACACAACTGAAATACTACTTAGCCATACAAGAGAAGAAAGTTCCGTTATTTGTGACAACACAGTTGAACATGAAGGACATTATGTTAAGTGAAATAAACTAGGCACCAAAAGAGAAGTATTGCATGATCTTATTTATATGTGGAATCTAAAAAGTTGAGCCTACAGAAGCAGAGAGTAGAAGGATGATTACCAGAGGCTGAGGAGTGGGGAGGTTGGAATGTTGTAGGTCAAAGGATACAAAATTTAAGTTGGGCAAGAAGAATAAGTGCAAGAGTTCTATGGTACCAGATGGTGACTACAATTAATAGCAATATATTGTATACTTGAAAATTACTAAGAGAGTGTTCCCATAAGAAAACATAATTATGAGAGGAAATGCATATGTTAAATACTTTGACTTAACAATTACAAAAAGTATACATAATTCAAAACATCATGTTATACACCATGAATATATACAATTTTACTTGTCAATTAGAAAATACATGATTTTTAAAAGTAGTGTGAGTGGCATCATGAGAGCGCAGCGGAGAAGCATTTAAGTCAGTGTTGCGCAGAGGTGGACAAACTTTTTTGGGAAAGACCCAAATAGTAAATATTTTAAGTTTTGTGGGCCACACCTTCTTTGTCTCAGGACGTAATTCTGCCATTGCAGAGGAAAACAGCCAAAGACAACATATAACCAAACGAATGTGTCTGAGTTCCAATTAAACTTTATTTACAAACACAGAGGGAGAACAGGATTTGCCCCCAGGAGCTGTAATTGCCAGCATCTGGCCTTCTTAGAGCATCAGAGGAAACCAATTGAAGGCATAGTGCCTGAGAGTAGCATCTTAAAGAATCAATCAGGAACTGAAGCTCTGTGGTCCTGGGAAACCCTTCAGCCTTTTAACTTAACACATAAGATAATAACCGTATTGTGACACTGCATATTCTGGACTCTGAAAGGTCATTCCCGAAGGGCAACAGGGAGCTCAGTCATTACAGAAGGCCTGGAAAACAGGGGAAATGGAAGAGCTGGGAGCCTGAGGGCTTAATGAAGCTTTTCCTCTAGCCCTAGTGAACCCCGAATAAGAATTAAGAACTTAGCATATGACTCAACAGAAGCTCCAGCTCTCTCATTGCATTAGTCTGTTCCCACGTTGCTACAAATATACTATCCAAGACTGGGTAATTTATAAAGGAAAGGGATTTAATTGACTCACAGTTCAGCATGGCCAGAGAGAAACTTACATTCAGGACAGAAGGAGAAGCAAATGCATCCTTCTTCACAGGGTGGCAAAAAGGAGAATGAATGAGTGCTCAGTGAAGGAGGAAGCCCCTTAGAAAACCACCAGATCTCGTGAGAACTAACTCACTATCAAGAGGACAGGAAGGGGGAAACTGCCCTCATGATTCAATTATCTCCAGCTGGTCCCTCCCACAACACATGGGGATTATGGGAACTACAATCAAGATGAGATTCGGGTGGGAACACAGCCAAACCATATCACTCATCTCCATACATCAAAGTAAGCACCTAAAACCTCTGTTCTGGAAATTATATCATTGAATCTAATCTAACAAGTATGTCACTACTCCCCTTAGAGACTATCACAGAGTTTCTGAAGAATAGGGAGCATGTCTTTTTCTTACTAGCAAATAGCATCTCTTGTACATGTTTTCTTTCTAGGAGAGCCATGTATGTTTCTTGTCTTTGAGCTCTTTAGCTTCCCTTCATGCCTGATACTTCTCAGTCACAGAGCTGCTTCTCTTAATCTGGAAAACAACTCACTCTTTAGCCTGAATACCATACTCTGGCAGCATCAGGAAAAGCACCGGTGAAAGCATTTAGAGTTCTAAGCTAAGACCAATGGTAGTTCTAAAAACTGTGACTGGGCACAGGAAATTTGAGCTGATACCATGTTTTCAGATGTTGGTTCCAGGATGGAAGAGTGAAAGCAAATTCTGAGAACCAAATCAGATAAATGCCCAGTGGAAAAAGAATTTCAGGAACAGATCTCAGGGTGGGCAGGGAGGCCATGGGTAGGTGCGCATGACTTTGACTAGGTACCATCTCTTCTTTCCAAGGTCACTCCTCGTGTCACATGACCACTGTCATTCCTCCTCACCACCATTGATGGACACCACCATCGCAAAATTCTGTACTCCTTACTTCTGAGAAGATCCACTGCTCACTCTTTTATGGTTTTTTTTTTAATGTTTATTATGAAATGGGAAAGGTTCCCTTGCCCCCTTGCAGGGCATGCTATGGGGGTGTGGCTCGCTTCTTCAGTGCCCCACTGCTCAAACCTCTAGGGAACCATATAGATGGGCAGGCTGTGGGGCTCTGACCCCATGACAGTGTCTGGGGGTGAATGTTTACAGCTGAAGCCCCAGTGGGCATGTGTTAGAGTGCTCTTTTAGTTTAGCTTCCATAGGCGGCTTGTGTTAACCAGCTCAATTAGGCCCTCTACTTTGTCTCAAGGACAGAGGGCTTTCTGTATCCCAGGTTCTTGCCTTGGTGTGCTGGAAGAATCGGATCAAACCTAGGTTTGGAGAATGAATGCAAGGTTTTATTGAGTGGAGGTAGCTCTCAGCAGCTGGGGGAAGCCAGAAAGGGATGGAGTGGAAAGGTTTTCCCCTGGCGTAAGGCAGCCCGGGCTCTCCTCCGACTGCCCCAGCCAAACTCCGTGCCATTCTGCCAGTCAGTGGCCTGCCAGCCTGTTGGTGCCTGTCAGTGTGTTCCTCTTGACATCCAGCCACCCATGTGTTCCTCTGCTGATGTGCTCCTCTCTAAGTCCAGCCACCTGTGTGTCTGCCTGCTAGGGTCTTGGCAGTTTTTATAGGCACAGGATGTTGGTATGGCAGGCTAGGGTGGAAATGTAACATTTGGGCAGGAAAACAAAAATTCCTGTCCTCACCTAGGTCCATGGGCACAGGCCTGGGGGTGGAGCCCTAGCCAGGGACCACACCCTTTCCCGCTTCTGTATCATTTAGAGGGACCATGCCCTTCCCTTCCCAGCACTTCTCTTCTATATCAGTTATATGTGTGTTCACAGAAACAGATACACCCATAAACACATCACCAAGTAGAGAGAGTAGTAATTATGACCTGCTTAGGTCTTAAGTGAACTAAGTGATCCAGCATGTGTCAACCCCAACTATCCCCCTAATTCCATCTCTGGACTCTGTCCACACCGATTTGTCACCATTTCTCTGTTACAATCTTCTCCCCAAGATTTGGCTCAAATTTATTTTGGGAACCACTCTCCATTCTCTAGTAAATTCAGCCATCAGCTTCTCTGTAAGCGCATGTTGCACTTTGAGCAATTTTTAAAAATACCATCATCAGATCACATTGATGTTTTTAAACATTAATATTCCTCATTGGACTATGAACTTTCTGCAGTCAGAGTACACATTCTATAGCCTACAATAGGAATGCAATCAATATTTGTTGAATAAACAAATAATAAAATAATAATTCTTGCTGGAGTCAATACGTTTAAATTTGAAAATGAAAAGCAAGGATATAGTGACTCACCAGACAGAAAATTGGTGTTCCTCCAGTTCCTCCAAGTAAGATATGTCCTGTGAATAATCTTCAGCTTCTCCAGTTCTCAAAACAGTTGATTTTTCTTTCACAGAATGATCCGTCAGGCTATCTCCCTTGTCAAATAAATTAACAAATACGGAAAAAATGAAGTATTTTATTAATAGGAGATTGAAAGTTCACCTAGTTTCAGTGACATTTTCCCCAGAATGACTTATAGAATCATTGATCATGAAGAAGCATCGTTAGGCATGGGTTTTGCATTGAAATTATTGTTTTATGCTCTAGATACTCTCCCTAAATTTTTATCTCTGTCGAGGCAGAGACTATGACATGTTCACTTTTGTCTTATTTCACATGGGACAGCTTATGTAAATGTTGTCAGAATGGAAAGACAAACATAATGATGGTCACAGTATTTGTACTGAATCAGGACTTTTGGATGCAAGTGAAATAAATGCAACTTGAGCTAGCTCTCAACAGAGTAATTTGAAGGGAGATTTGAACAACAAGTCTATGGAGAAGGAAAAGAGAAGGAAATTCTGCTGAATTTCAAGAACACAAGAATCGAGGACTTGAAGGCTCCCAGGACTCTCTTTGCCTCTGTTCTGTGCTCTGGCAGGTTACTTCATTGTAGCATTGTCACTAATGGCTCCTGAGTCCCCCAGCCTGTGATTCTCAACAGCATCCATTCAAGCATAGGAATTGCATGTTGTCTATGGAGCTCCTTCCTAGAACTTGAAAAATGATGTAACCTGTGATGATGGGTCCAGAAGGCAAACTGAGCCCTGTGGCTCAACTAAGGGTTCTTGGGGCCCTGCTATGGCAGGGAATTGGAAGGGGGAGCAGCTAACCTAGCAGGGCTCTTCCTTCCTCTCCCACCCTACAAGCTCGGTTTTTACCTGTTTTATTTATTGGGGTCTCCTGCTAAGCTTTTACTATAAATGGTACTGACATGGTTGGGATGTTTGTCCACTCCAAACATCATATTGAAATGTAATCCCCAGTGTTGAAGGTGGGGCACAGTGGGGAGGTGCTGGGATCAAGGTGG
>NW_012103809.1:3099858-3103617 GCF_000951045.1 Mandrillus leucophaeus
AAATGTAACATTTGGGCAGGAAAACAAAAATTCCTGTCCTCACTTAGGTCCATGGGCACAGGCCTGGGGGTGGAGCCCTAGCCAGGGACCACACCCTTTCCCGCTTCTGTATCATTTAGAGGGACCATGCCCTTCCCTTCCCAGCACTTCTCTTCTATATCAGTTATATGTGTGTTCACAGAAACAGATACACCCATAAACACATCACCAAGTAGAGAGAGTAGTAATTATGACCTGCTTAGGTCTTAAGTGAACTAAGTGATCCAGCATGTGTCAACCCCAACTATCCCCCTAATTCCATCTCTGGACTCTGTCCACACCGATTTGTCACCATTTCTCTGTTACAATCTTCTCCCCAAGATTTGGCTCAAATTTATTTTGGGAACCACTCTCCATTCTCTAGTAAATTCAGCCATCAGCTTCTCTGTAAGCGCATGTTGCACTTTGAGCAATTTTTAAAAATACCATCATCAGATCACATTGATGTTTTTAAACATTAATATTCCTCATTGGACTATGAACTTTCTGCAGTCAGAGTACACATTCTATAGCCTACAATAGGAATGCAATCAATATTTGTTGAATAAACAAATAATAAAATAATAATTCTTGCTGGAGTCAATACGTTTAAATTTGAAAATGAAAAGCAAGGATATAGTGACTCACCAGACAGAAAATTGGTGTTCCTCCAGTTCCTCCAAGTAAGATATGTCCTGTGAATAATCTTCAGCTTCTCCAGTTCTCAAAACAGTTGATTTTTCTTTCACAGAATGATCCGTCAGGCTATCTCCCTTGTCAAATAAATTAACAAATACGGAAAAAATGAAGTATTTTATTAATAGGAGATTGAAAGTTCACCTAGTTTCAGTGACATTTTCCCCAGAATGACTTATAGAATCATTTGATCATGAAGAAGCATCGTTAGGCATGGGTTTTGCATTGAAATTATTGTTTTATGCTCTAGATACTCTCCCTAAATTTTTATCTCTGTCGAGGCAGAGACTATGACATGTTCACTTTTGTCTTATTTCACATGGGACAGCTTATGTAAATGTTGTCAGAATGGAAAGACAAACATAATGATGGTCACAGTATTTGTACTGAATCAGGACTTTTGGATGCAAGTGAAATAAATGCAACTTGAGCTAGCTCTCAACAGAGTAATTTGAAGGGAGATTTGAACAACAAGTCTATGGAGAAGGAAAAGAGAAGGAAATTCTGCTGAATTTCAAGAACACAAGAATCGAGGACTTGAAGGCTCCCAGGACTCTCTTTGCCTCTGTTATGTGCTCTGGCAGGTTACTTCATTGTAGCATTGTCACTAATGGCTCCTGAGTCCCCCAGCCTGTGATTCTCAACAGCATCCATTCAAGCATAGGAATTGCATGTTGTCTATGGAGCTCCTTCCTAGAACTTGAAAAATGATGTAACCTGTGATGATGGGTCCAGAAGGCAAACTGAGCCCTGTGGCTCAACTAAGGGTTCTTGGGGCCCTGCTATGGCAGGGAAGTGGAAGGGGGAGCAGCTAACCTAGCAGGGCTCTTCCTTCCTCTCCCACCCTACAAGCTCGGTTTTTACCTGTTTTATTTATTGGGGTCTCCTGCTAAGCTTTTACTATAAATGGTACTGACATGGTTGGGATGTTTGTCCACTCCAAACATCATATTGAAATGTAATCCCCAGTGTTGAAGGTGGGGCACAGTGGGGAGGTGCTGGGATCAAGGTGGAGGATCCCTCATGGCTGGCTTAGTGTTGTCCTCAAGATAGTGAGTTCTTGTGAGATCTGGTTGATTAAAAGTATGTGGCACCTCTCTTATCTGTCTCATGGTCCTGCTCTCACCATTTGATGTGCCAGCTCCCACTTTGCTTTCTGCCACGACTGTAAGGTTCCTGAGGTCTTCACCAGAAGCACATGCTGCAGCTATGCTGATACAGTCTGCACAAGCATGAGCCAATTAAGCCTCTTTCCTTTATAAATTCCCCAGACTCAGGTATTTCTTTATAGCAATGCAAGAATGGCCTAACCCATGTGCTGATAAGGAGTTTGAAAATCGTTAGTCTAGAGAAGCAGAAAATCAGGCATGACTTGCATTTATAAGATAGTTTTGTTAAAACTCCTCTTCCCTTTTCTTTAGACCCTTGTCAAACATTTTAAATGCTTATTTGTAAGAGGTCAGTTTGGTTGAAATTCCTTAATATTAGCCCACACAAGTTTTAGCACAACTTCGTAGTTGGAATAGCTTGAAATCGCAAAATGTTGCTTTGGGTTGACAGATTGTTGTAGCCAGGAAAACCTAAGCATGAAACTCAGGTGAATGAGATGTGTCGTCAAATCCCCAGTGAACTCAACAAGTTTCATTTCCTTTATTATAAAATTGATCAATTTGATTACCTTAAGAAGAAAATCCAGTTATGACAGATATCAATTTAAAGTAAATGCCTTTCATTGTGGTCTTTTATTTTAGCTTCTTCTATAGCATAGAAGTATTTTTGAGTAGACTATTCAATGTTGATAGTTTTAATTACTCCATCCCTAAGTAAATTAAAGAGTATCAAGATTCTTGAAAAAATATGAGATCTTTGAATTGTCCCAACTAAATATATATTTGATTGGCACACCTTGCCAGATTGCTGGAAAAAAAGCCTTTGTAACTTTAAAATTTCAATTTGATGGCATTTCCTGATGAGTTGCTTGGATACTTTATTCAATCTCATTCAATAGAAGGTTGAAATGGCTACCAAGAACTATACCATAAATTTGGTTTACCCACCAAAGCTGCTGATTTGATAAAGTAAAGGTTTTTCATGATACAGTGCATAAATTGCTTTCTTTCTGGTTTCTCTATGAATATCTACATAGTTTCTTCAAACTAAATTCATGGCAGAAATGGGATGTAGTATATTTCTTTGTCTTCCACACACTTCACGTGGTTATAAGCATATGGTAGATCTCAAGAAACAGCAATTAGAGGCCATTTTATTAAGTAATTACATTATAATAACAGCAACAGTGGACATTACCTCTAGTTGCCAAGTCATAAAGAAAAACATCGGTGAATACTAACTATTGCAAACATTTCTTGAACTTTTATATTTCCTTTAAGAAATATTTAAATTAAGGCACTAAAAATTCCTTCAGATGGATTTTTGGGAAGATATAAAGTCATGGAAACTAGTTCATCTCCAAAGAACTGATTCAAAAGAGGAACAAAAATACAAAGAAATAACTTCTGATTCCAAAACAAAAGGTAAGTGTGTGCAGAGAAATTCCCAGGTAAGTACCAGGATGTATGAAGCCTGTTCACATGGAAGCACTTTCATAATATAAACAGTCTTCCAAACACAAATGTATATCTTAAATATATGCCTGAAAAACAATGCCTGAACCATATTGTCAGCACTCAGAAGACAGAAACTAGATTTTCTGCCTCATTACAACTATAAATCCTGTCTGTATTCTGAACCCTAAGAACATCATCATTAATTTTTTTTCAACAGCAATGTCTTTAAAGAGATTAATATCTATACTTTAAAATAGAAATTGGTGGTACAAATTTATTCCAAAGCATCATATTTTATATGTTGTGTGTATTGTTACTCATATACTGACCTGCCACAGAAATCAAAAGCAAATCTTTAAATATAAGTTGCTAAAATTTAGAATCTGATTTTCAAACTGGAGGACTAAAAATCTGGTTTGTGAATATTGGTGGTCAGATACAACACTGGTCACGAAACAATGAATGAAGCTTCTTCCAA
>NW_012103809.1:3105332-3112900 GCF_000951045.1 Mandrillus leucophaeus
TTGGTTGAAATTCCTTAATATTAGCCCACACAAGTTTTAGCACAACTTCGTAGTTGGAATAGCTTGAAATCGCAAAATGTTGCTTTGGGTTGACAGATTGTTGTAGCCAGGAAAACCTAAGCATGAAACTCAGGTGAATGAGATGTGTCGTCAAATTCCCAGTGAACTCAACAAGTTTCATTTCCTTTATTATAAAATTGATCAATTTGATTACCTTAAGAAGAAAATCCAGTTATGACAGATATCAATTTAAAGTAAATGCCTTTCATTGTGGTCTTTTATTTTAGCTTCTTCTATAGCATAGAAGTATTTTTGAGTAGACTATTCAATGTTGATAGTTTTAATTACTCCATCCCTAAGTAAATTAAAGAGTACCAAGATTCTTGAAAAAATATGAGATCTTTGAATTGTCCCAACTAAATATATATTTGATTGGCACACCTTGCCAGATTGCTGGAAAAAAAGCCTTTGTAACTTTAAAATTTCAATTTGATGGCATTTCCTGATGAGTTGCTTGGATACTTTATTCAATCTCATTCAATAGAAGGTTGAAATGGCTACCAAGAACTATACCATAAATTTGGTTTACCCACCAAAGCTGCTGATTTGATAAAGTAAAGGTTTTTCATGATACAGTGCATAAATTGCTTTCTTTCTGGTTTCTCTATGAATATCTACATAGTTTCTTCAAACTAAATTCATGGCAGAAATGGGATGTAGTATATTTCTTTGTCTTCCACACACTTCACGTGGTTATAAGCATATGGTAGATCTCAAGAAACAGCAATTAGAGGCCATTTTATTAAGTAATTACATTATAATAACAGCAACAGTGGACATTACCTCTAGTTGCCAAGTCATAAAGAAAAACATCGGTGAATACTAACTATTGCAAACATTTCTTGAACTTTTATATTTCCTTTAAGAAATATTTAAATTAAGGCACTAAAAATTCCTTCAGATGGATTTTTGGGAAGATATAAAGTCATGGAAACTAGTTCATCTCCAAAGAACTGATTCAAAAGAGGAACAAAAATACAAAGAAATAACTTCTGATTCCAAAACAAAAGGTAAGTGTGTGCAGAGAAATTCCCAGGTAAGTACCAGGATGTATGAAGCCTGTTCACATGGAAGCACTTTCATAATATAAACAGTCTTCCAAACACAAATGTATATCTTAAATATATGCCTGAAAAACAATGCCTGAACCATATTGTCAGCACTCAGAAGACAGAAACTAGATTTTCTGCCTCATTACAACTATAAATCCTGTCTGTATTCTGAACCCTAAGAACATCATCATTAATTTTTTTCAATAGCAATGTCTTTAAAGAGATTAATATCTATACTTTAAAATAGAAATTGGTGGTACAAATTTATTCCAAAGCATCATATTTTATATGTTGTGTGTATTGTTACTCATATACTGACCTGCCACAGAAATCAAAAGCAAATCTTTAAATATAAGTTGCTAAAATTTAGAATCTGATTTTCAAACTGGAGGACTAAAAATCTGGTTTGTGAATATTGGTGGTCAGATACAACACTGGTCACGAAACAATGAATGAAGCTTCTTCCAATGCAATGCAAACTGAGAGGCGAAAGTGTTTTAAGGAATTTCGAAAATCTAAAATATATAGTGCTATAGCAAAAAGAGTAGTCAGGTGGTGATCAGAAGACACATTCAAGTCTTTTTACTACTTTGTGAACACAGATGGATTATTTAAAGTCCATGAACTGAAGTTTTAAATTTAAAGAATAGAGATAAGACACTCATGAAGAGAAACATATATATTATATTAGATATATTATACATATATAATTTATATAACGTATAATTTACACACATATATAATTTATGTACCTATATAATTCTTCCAGGAGGTGTGAGAATAGCATGTAAAATGCTTTACAATGCTAAGGATATAAGTAGTATCTGGTACCATATCCTATACAGCATAAGTGATCAATTGAATATTTAACACCCTTCCATTTCTTGTGAGTTATTATGGCATTTCTTTGCAGCTGCCATGAAAAAAATGTTATAGGAGCCAAGTCTCAAACGTTATCTAAGCCGATGACATATAACCCTATTTAATTGTGTCATATGGTAGGTAGCAAAGCTCAGGGTTCCTTATTGCATAGGTTAGAAACTTTAAAATTAGTTGAGGATCCAGAGGTTTCTGCCCCTTTGCCATAATTCCTTTCATGAGCCAATCAGTTTACAGAGAAGGATGAGGGCCACGACCTGGTGAGAGGATAAGTCTGTGAGTGCAGAGAGCGCTGGCAGTTCACAGGCAGGGCTACCAGGGCACTGGAAAAGTATTACGGTGTCAGCACAGTGAAGCTCCACTTAGCAGCATTTCTTCTCCAAACCCCTCACAGGGTTTTTCTGTGGGTCTCTGGAGAGAACTGTTCACCTGCCCATCTGGCCAGATGAAGGGCAAGGGGATTGTTTTCATCAAAAGAGAAAGCCTTAGAAGGAGGAAATGCTGAACAAAGGGCTGAATCCAGAGGATTACAAATGCTTTTGAACTGCCCTGGGAAGATCAGAAGTGAGCAGCCGTGGAAGCTTTCATGCCGACCTAAGTGATGCTCACCAGTTTTTAAGAAGGCAGGGGAGGAAGGTTTGCGGTGGAAACACTCTGCTAAGAGGCTTGTGTTAATAAGATCACAGAATTGCAAGTCCTAGATAACAACAACAAACACCAGGTGTGCCTGAACTATCAAAAGCAAATAAATATGACATCAGGTTCATTTCCATCAGTGCTATTACCATCATCCAAAAACAATCATAGCTCCAAATTAGATTCAGCCTAAATCCTGAGACCATCCAGCAGAAATACTCTTTCCCCTTTCTTTAACTCATGCCTGATGTGTTCATCAGAGAATTTCACAGGACAGGCTTCCATTAATGTACGCAGAGGAAAACAAGATCTCCCTGGCCAGGTAGCTCAGGATATGCTGGAGAGACCCCTGAAGTACTGAGTCCCTCGGGCTTCTGTTTCTACCCACTGGAAGATGACTAGCATCTCTGGCCACTTGACATCACACATGTAAACTATCCTCTGATCATTTACATTTGAAAACCTGATGCTTCACATCTGAAGTGCAACACTAACCTTATTTTCCCACGGCCATTTTATGAACTGCTTAGGTTAGAATTTTTAAAAATTAGTTGAAGATCCAAGTTAATTCCTGATACTATAAGAACATGAGAAAAAATAAAATGTTTAAATTGGAGTGTGGAGTCTCAGGCTGAGACTGTTTATTGTCAAGAGAGGGATATTTCTATGCTTAGAAGGTGGTATAAATGCCCTTACCCGTAACACTTGGTTGCTTATAATTTGGGTGTGTCCTGGCTCTGTCATCCCACAGCACTGATGGGGCTGAGATGCAGGTCCCAACATGTACGTGCTGCCTCTGAAAGCCATTCAGCATGAAGACACCTTCCCAATGTGCCTGGATCCCAGGGAAAAACTTACTTTCCCAAGCAATTGCTTCGTAAGTTTTAGAATAAAATATTAAAAATAAAATCAAAAGAGAACTCCTTGAAACAATTGTGAATGGGAGTTCATTCATGATTTGGCTCTCTGTTTGTCTGTTATCAGTGTATAAGAAGGCTTGTGATTTTTGCACATTGATTTTGTATCCTGAGACTTTGCTGAAGCTGCTTATCAGCTTAAGGAGATTTGGGGCTGAGACGACGGGGTTTTCTAAATATATAATCATGTCATCTGCACACAGGGACAATTTGACTTCTTCTTTTCCTAATTGAATACGCTTTATTTCTTTCTCTTGCCTGATTGCCCTGGCCAGAACTTCTAACACTATACTGAATAGGACTGGTGAGAGAGGGCATCCCTGTCTTGTGCCAGTTTTCAAAGGGAATGCTTCCAGTTTTTGCCCATTCAATATGATATTGACTGTGGGTTTGTCATAAGTAGCTCTTATTATTTTGAGATACGTTCCATCAATACCGAATTTACTGAGAGTTTTTAGCATGAAGGGCTGTTGAATTTTGTCAAAGGCCTTTTCTGCATCTATTGAGATAATCATGTTGTTTTTGCCTTTGGTTCTCTTTATGTGATGGATTATGTGTATTGATTTGTGTATGTTGAACCAACCTTGCATCCCAGGGATGAAGCCCACGTGATCACATGTACCCTAGAACATAAAGTATAATAATAATAAAGAGAACTCCTTGATTGAACATGTAAACTCAGAAAATAATGGGGGAGAGTTTTAGGTTTTTAGAGTGAACATATTCATTCTCACCTTACCTACTTTAGCCTTGTTTCTAATCCCAAAGTTTATGGTCAATGACTGCTATGAGAATTTTACAAAAATAATTAAAAGGCTAGTATTAGACCCATAGTATTGTAGAAGTCGCACAAACATCTTTTTTCATTAGTTTCTCACGGAGTATATGTAAAATGACCTGAATACATAATATGTACTAAAAGAATGTGATATTTATTCACCCATTTTTTATTTGCTAGAGGATTGCCCCGTGATTTCCATACCCTAGACCTGAAATGAAGATTATAAAAACCAAGAAGTAGAAAACATACCTGGCTAACACACATAACTTATGTTTTTCCATGATTGCTACAAATAGGGATTCTAGAGCCAGACAGTCTGGGTTCAAAACCCAGTTATATACTTTAATTAGTAATATAATTTTGGTTAATTTACTTCATTTTCCCATGCTTCATTTTTTCTCATCTCTAAGTTGGGGATAATGATGATAATACCAATATCTATCTCGTTATTTCGCTGTGAGAATAAGATGAGTCATTTGTTGTAGACTGAAAAAATTCGCCAGCACCTAGTAATGTCCTAATTCTCAGTAAATGGTACCTCTCATTGTTACAGATTTCACTAAACTTTTTATTTCAGAGCTTTTATCTTTAATATAGCCTGTGATATAGAAGGTCTGCAATGTAAAAAGTCTGCAATATAGAAGCAATCACAATTGTACATTCTGTAAGTAGTCACCTGAACATTAAAAACATAGTCATTTATTTGATTAAATGATGGCCCACAATTTAGAGGTTAATAAAGAAAAGATTTACTTTAACGTCAGTAGTGAGAGCAAGACATGAAAGATGGCCCTGTAGAACTATATGCATTTAACCAGGAAGGTATAAATTAAGATAATGATTCAGATAACTTGTACACAAAGGGACCAGGTTGTAGGGGTGGGTCGGGTTCTTTTACTTCAATTTTCTAGCCAAATTTTTTAAATTCTAGCTAAATTTTTTAAATACTTAAAATTCAAAGTCACCCGGTCTAGGCAGATACAGATTTTTAAAATGTTAAGTATCTAAAAACTGGATCCAGTAATACAAGTAATATTAATGTGGCCAATGTTTTGGAAATCCAGTCTACTTAATTTATCTAAGTTTACCAAGATAGTTTCTATACAGACTTCATGGCAGCCATGATCGTGCCAAATAAATCACTGAAACACAGCACAATCAGCACATTTTCTAATCATCCTGCTCCAACTGAAAAGAGTCTTGTAGACTGATTAATTTAACTAAAGTCTTCAATAGCTTAAAGAAGTCTGATTCCAATGTTATAAAAATTTATTGGCATTGCTGATTTCTCAAAACGTCAGCCACTTTACCACATCCCACACTTCAAAACCTGCTGTGAAGACCAAATTACTTTCTACCTGGAAATACATTTTAAGAAATCATAGTTTATAACCAGCGGCTGCTGTTTTCATGGTCTTTCCAAAGCCAACTTCTACAGCCTTCATCTTACCTGAGAGTGTAGGTCTTCTTTTAAGAGATTGGGATCATAGTCCATAGAACAGGGGCCGATTTTATTAGTAATGCTCCCTAGGGTTAAAAACAAAAAGGTGGAAAAAATATATGACACATTTTCACTTGAGAGGATGTGTAAGCTCACACTGCTGAAATCGAAGAGCTTATATATGCCTTGACAAATGGGGGTAGAAGAAAGAATTCTAAAACGAAGGCCCTAAGCTATGTCCGTGGTTTTAATTCAGCCAGTGTATGAACTTCAAGTAGAACTATACCCTCAGCCATACCACGGGATATAATTTACAAGCAGTAGCTGTGTCTGGTCTGCTTTCCTACCTCATCTGGGCAGGATTCTCTATCATCAGCTATGTTTCTGGGATCACATTTTCAAGGAAGCCCTCCTGCACCTTGTATCAATGGTTCAATATGAAACTCTGAGATTAGAGAGATTTGGTCCCTGCCTGCAACCGGTGCTTCTTACTTTACTTACTCTCCCAAGAAGCTGACTCATAAGTTTTGCAATATAATATTAAAAACAAAAAAGAGAACTCCTTAATTGAACATGTAAGCCCAGAAAATAGAGTTTTAGGTATCTTTGACATATCTTGTGTGATTATATCAAGGTTTCTCAGCTGGGGCGCTATTGACATATCGGGCTGGATAATTCTGTGTTGTGGTGGCTGCCCTGTGCTTTGTTTAGCAGCTTCCCTGGCCTCTACCTCCTCAATGCCAGCAGCACCCTCTACCTAACCCCCAACCACTAGTCGTGGCAACCAAAAATGTCTCCAGACTTTGCCAAATGTTCCTTGGGACAAAACATGGCCAGTTGAGAGCACTGTTCTAGATTGCAAACTCCTTAAGAGACAAGGTATCTTTTCACCCTTGCTTTTCCTATAGTGTCTCGCACAGTGCCTGACACAGAGTACTTTCCGAACCAATCAGATGTTGTTTAAAGGAAAACTAAATAAATAAATGTCAAGACCGCTTATAAGCAGGTATTCCTACAGCTTTATACCTCCGAAGTCATTGTCTTGACCACTCATTTCACTGAACCCATATGGCAAGGTCTATCCCCAGGGTCTTGTGACAAATATCCTGGCCCAGAAGATGCTGGTGCTTGGAGTGCCTCAGGACAGCCACAGCTTTGATGTGGGGGTTGACCTGAAAGGTTTTTTTTATCAAAACAGAGCGTGTGTTGTGTGCAGTCAAAGACTTGTTTTCTGTCCCCCTTTCTCCCTCCAGGAATTGAATGGTGTCATCCCCGTCCTTCAAAATTGCCTTTGTGGACCTTTGTTTTTTTTTTTTTGAGGCAGAGTCTTGCTCTGTTGCCCCGGCTGGAGTGCAGTGGCACGATGATCTCAGCTCACTGCAACTTCTACTTTCTGGGTTCAAGCAATTCTCCTGCCTCAATCTCCCGAGTTGCTGGGATTGCAGGCTTGAGCTACCACACTCAGCTAATTTTTTGTATTTTTAGTAGAGAGGGGTTTTGCCATGCTGCCCAGGCTGGTCTCAAACTCCTGAGCTCAGGCAATCTGCCCGCCTTGGCCTCCCAAAGTGCTAGGTGTACAGGCGTGAGCCACAGCGCCCGGCCCCTTGTAGACATTTTACAATGAGATTTAAGAAGTGTAAGATTCTGAGAACATAGACTGTGTGTCTGCATGCTTCAGAAATCTTTTCTTCCCAAAGGGTGACCCCGCCAGCTTCTTGATCCCCAGTCTAGGTCTGTGTGGGGCAAGCATTTTGGGAAGTGATGTTTCATTGTGTTTCTTGACACTGCCTCCAGTGTACTGC
>NW_012103809.1:3113193-3115825 GCF_000951045.1 Mandrillus leucophaeus
CTTATAATTTAAATTCTTAGTGTATAATTTCTAGCTGGAATAACGAATATAAATATGAAATAATAATAGAATGCATTTTTTAGTATTTTCTAAGAATTCTGTATATATTATGTTGTTTACATCACACATACACACACACACACACACACACACGTTAAAATAGTCACCATTCCCCCATTTGATACATTTGGAAATTGAGACTCAGATCAAAGAACTTCCCTCAAATTAGACAGCCAATTAGAGGAAAATCTGAAATTCAGTGCCAGTTCTTTTTGACCACAAAGGCCATGCATTTCATCCTTCTGCTGTATCCTACTTGAGAAGCTACACCACATTTTCTACTTATACACACATTTAAACATTGGACACATTTTATTACTGCTGGAATGAATTACCACAAACTTAGTGACTTAAAACAACATCTTTTTATTGTCTCACATTTTTTGTGGCTCAGCTGGGCATAGCAAGGCTCAGCTGCTTTCTCTGTTTAAGTCTCACAACGCCAAAAATCAATGTGGGAGCCAGGGCTGCAGCTCTCATCTGAGTCTTGGAGTCTTCTTCAGGCTTACTGAAGGCTGGCAGAATTCATTCTCTTCTCATAATTTCCATGGGATCCCCATGGACTTCAGGTCAGCAGCAACTGGTTGTGTCCTTTCCTTGCTTGAATCTCTCTAACCTTTTTTTCTGCCACTGGCATAAGAATGTTCTCTGGTTTTAAAGGTTCATGTGATTAAGTTCACCCCGATAATCTCTCTGCTGATGTGTAAACATTCTGGGGATTAGTTCTTGAACATCTTTGGAAGACCATCTTAGAAATCTCCCTACTAGAAATAATTTCTAATTTAACAGGACTTACATCCCTATATGTTACTAAAACGTAGTGATGGTGTGCCTGTTAGGGTAATAAAGTCTCTATCAAAGAGAGAGACTCCTAAAAGTCTTTAATATTTTCTTGGTTCTCATGTAAAATGTTCTTTGCTTTAAAACAGATCTTTCTATTTATAAAAACATATATAGCAATATATGTATATTAATTATTTATATATGCTATGTAATATTTATGTCATATGTGTCATGAAATTATTATATGTTATATAAATGTATCTATAATACAATATTTTACCAAACTGTGATCGTATCATATACGTAGTTTGCATCCTTCTTTACACTTAATATATTGTGTTTTTTACTGATTATTAAATATTCCCCAATGTGTAATTTTTAATGACTGAACAGTAATACATAATATGGTTGTATTTAACCAGCCCCCTTTGGTTAATATTTATATCATGTTGCACATATTTTACAAAAATTTTATTGTCCTTCTGTGCTTATTTTCTTGAAATGAGTATTCAGGATCAGGGATACTAAATCAAATGCTTAAGGTTTTTTGTCTTTGCTCTATAAAATGAATTATAAAAGTTTATATTGTAACGGCCAATGCAAGAAAGTATCTCATTTTCCACATGCTTGCCAAAACTTGTCTGCTTAGTGGACAAAATAATAAATCTCGTTGTTGTTTTAATTGGAAATCCTAGAAATCTAATACATTTGAATATTTTTATGTTTGCAGAGCATTTATGTAGATTCCCTTCCATGCCATTTCCCCAAATTTTTCAGCTATAACATTTAATATTTTCTTTGTAATTTTTATCTTTACATATTAAAGATATTACTCTACCTGATGTGATGGTTCAAAATATTTTTCTCAGTTTGCAACGTGTCTTTTAATTTCTTTGAGAGTTGTGTGTATATAAATAAGATATAATTTTCAGTCTTATATAGTCCTGTGTATCAATGTTTTCTTTCATTGTTTCTCCTTTTACTTATAAGCTCACAAAACCTTTTCACACTAAATAGTCAAACCATACATGCACAAAATATAAATAAACAAAGAACTTTTGGGGTCCATGTATGATTTTCTTACATGCTTTCCCACTGCCAGGTGAGTAGACATGGCACCTGGGGTCCTGCCAACACCTCAGGCTCAGACATGCAAAACACAACTGATCCTCATTCTTGTCCAAGGGCTCCTTTCTCGTATTTTTCTATCTCTTTTCATGACTTTGCTATTTTCCTTCCACCCAGACTCAAAATTCTCTGTCTTGCCTGAATTTTCCTACTCTATTGTCATCCACATCTAATGCCTTGTCACATTATCTTCTACCTCGTTCAGTAGTTTAATGGCCATTTCTTCCTCCCTTTCTCCATAACCCTAGCTTGAGCCTTCATTGCTTTCTACCTCTGCAGGTATAGGCAGATGGGGGATGAAGGGAGAGAAAGAGAGACATTCAACTGAGATAAATTCATACCATATGCTTTTTTGTTTTTTGCAAATTTTTATTTTCCATTCAATAAGACATTATGCTCATCTCTACAAGTCATAAAATATACATCCACCTTTTTTCTTAAAATGGCCTTTTTCTTCTAGATCCCCCTTCAGGGCTTCCATCCACAGTTCCCTGATTCCTTTTCAATTTACTTGCCCCATATAACCAGACACATACACACACACACACACACACACACACACACGGACACACACACAGGGACATGTACATTTATAGAGGTACTTTTTATCACTGCACAAAAAGGAGATTATATATAATCTCTTTTATATATTTTTATATTA
>NW_012103809.1:3116310-3172720 GCF_000951045.1 Mandrillus leucophaeus
GAATTGTTAAGTTACAATTAATATACAATAAAATGTACATATTTTAAATGTGCAATTAAATGGGTTTTGACAAATGGATAATTCCATGTAACTCCCAAGACGAGTAAAATCTAAAACATTTTTTGCATCACATTAAAAAAGTTCTCCTATACCCTTTATACACACAGATATACACACACACACACACACACACAAAAAAAAAAACACTAGCAAACAGTGATCTGATCCCCAGCATGATAAATTAGAATTCTGCTACAATATCACATAGATATAATAATGCAGTATTGACTCTCTTGGTTCTGGCTTCTTTCTTTCAGAACAGTAGCTTGAGATTCATCTGTGTTATTGCTTGTATGGGAATTTCATTCCTCTATTGATGAGTAGTATTCCCTTTAACAAATGAACTACAATTTATTGATTCTTCATATTTAAGTGTTTCAAAGTTTTGACTCTGAGTATGGCTGTTATGAAAATTCATATCCAAATACTCTTGTAGGAAAATGTTTTCATTTCTCTTGGGCAAATACATAGGAGTGGAATTGCTGGATCATTTGATAAATATGCCAGCAAAGAAAGAGAGTTTTTGTTTCACGAATTTTCCATTTCTGCCATTCAGTGTATATTTAGGAATGTATGTCTTCCTAATGATTCTTCCCCTTTCTTTATCTTTGTTTTCAAGTCTATTACTAGATTTCTAACATTAGATATTAGTGTAGCCACACCAGCTTTCTTACATACAGTGTTTCCATGGCATCCATATTTTAGTCCTTTCACTTTCAACTTATTTCTGTCTTTAAATTTATAGAGCATCTCTTGTAGACAACATATAGTTGAGTCTTGCTTTTAAATCCATATTAGCAATCCCTGCTTTTTAATTTATTTAATCTTGAATATTTCATGTAATTATTTATGTGATTGAGTGTGTGTGTTGACATCTTGCTATTAATTTGTGCTTTGTCTCTCTGGGTTTTTTTGTTCTGTTGACCCATTCCTGCCTTATTTTGGGTGACTCTTACATGTTTTTAGTCTTTCATCTTGTTTTTTCTATTATTTTCTTGGCTATATTTTTTAGATTGGTACTGTTTGCTTTAGGACTAACGGTATGCATCCTAAAATTATCCTACAATATTTTGAGTCAGTGTTATAGACTGCCACACTTTATACCTGACAGTTCACATTACCCACTTCATACTTCTCACTACACAGTATACAACAGTATAATTCCAGTTCCCACTCCCTCATCCTTTGAGCAATTGTCGTATCTTTTATCTACACGTGCTTTATAACCCCATCTTACAATGTCGTTTTATTTAAAAAGTAATTACATTTTAAGAAAATTATTAGAAAACTTAGTGTTCCATATTTACACATATACTGCAATTCTGATATCCCTCTATTCCCCTGTATAGATCATTTTGTATTATGTTCCTTCAGCTTAAAGAACATTTTTAACATTTTTATAGTGCTGATCTGCTGAAGAAAAATTATTTCAGCTTTCCGTCATCTGAAAATGTCTTTATTTCACCCTCCACTTTTATAGGATTCTTTTGCTAGATACAGATTTGTGAATTGACATTCTTTGTCCTCGTTTTAAAATATATCATTATATTGACTTCTTGCCTCTATTTTTTCTGACAATGTCAACAATTTCTCACATTACTGTTTCCTTATCTATAACGTGTTTTTTTTTTTTCTTTCTTCCTGCTTTCAGGATTTTCACTTTAATTTGGATCTTTAGCAGTTGACTATGATATTCCTAAGTATGATTTCCTTTATATTTACTCTTCTGGGGTTCACTGAGTGTATTCAACCTATAAGTCAAAATATTTCCTCAAATTTGGAAAATTTTCAGTCATCGCTTTTTAATGTATATTTTCTCCCATTACATTATACTTTTCTAAGATTCCCATTATTGACATATATGTCAAATTATGTGATGTTGCCCCATGAGTCTCTGAGTCTCTGTTCGTTTTTCTCCCACCTTTTTCTTTTCTTTTTCTTTTCCTTTCTTTTTTTCTTGGTGGTGGGGGGACGGAGTCTCACTTTGTTGCCCAGGCTGGAGTGCAGTGGCGCTATCTTGGCTCACTGCAAGCTCCGCCTCCCGGGTTCACGCCATTCTCCCACCTTAGCCTCCCGAGTAGCTGGGACTACAGGCGCCCGCCACCAAGCCCGGCTAACTTTTGTATTTTTAGTTGAGCTGAGATTTCACTGTGTTTGCCATGATGGTCTTGATCTCCTGACCTTGTGATCCGCCAGCCTTGGCCTCCCAAAGTGCTGGTATTACAGGCATGAGCCACCACACCTGGCCTCTCCCACCTTTTTCTTTTCTTTACTTCAGATTAATTTCTATTGCACTGTGTTCAAGTTCACTGATTGTTTCTTCTGCCATCCTAATTTGCTCTTAAGCCTATGCAATAAATTTATCATTTAATTCTTGGATTTTCAGTTCTGTGTTTGGTTACTATCTTATAATTTCCATATTGCTGCTGAGACACCCTGTCTATTCACCCATGAAGGCCATGAGTGAAAAGTATTGTCTTTAAATTTTTGAACATATTTGCAATGGATAATTTAATATTTTTCCATGCTAAATTTAATGTCTGAATCATTTTGGTGTTATTTTTATCCACTTTTTTCCTTGCCTAAGGCTCTTATTTTCTCATTTCTTTGCATGTGTAGTAACTGTAGATTGTATAACGGCCATTGGTGAAGACTCTGGATTCTCTTATCTTCCTCTGAAAGGTGTTGATATTTTTTTCTAGCAGGCAGTTCAATTTTTGGCTGACTCCTTTAAACTCCTGTAGTCTTGAATTTACATTTTGTTACAGCAGGTCCAACAAACAAACAAACAAAAACCCAAGGGTTTCCAAGCCACCAAGCCACTCTTTCTTGACAAAGCTCAACCTCAAAGCTCTAACTCCTCTGCTTACACTGTCAGGGCTTGTTTTGGGCTTTCTTTGGGTGGGTGTAGAGTAAGCTACTCTAGAGCGTGCTCTTTATGTCTAATATGCAGACACTTGGTATCCTAATTTTCTGACCAAACTGATAATGAGGTATTAACATGCCTCTTCTGGTTGCGCTTGAACTCCACCTCTGTTTGAATTCTAGTATGTCTGTTCTGCTCTCAGGTCTACGGGAACCTCTAGCAAGTAGCCACTGAGCAAAGCCTTGGTATGCCTTACTGTGGTTAAGCACAGCATAATCCTCAACCAAGAACATGGGAGGGAAGTTTTTATACTGACATCTTCCTGTTCTCTGTTCTACTTTGCAGACTGCAGCTGTTTCAACTGCAATGGTGAACTCTGTTTCCTGAGCTCAGTGGGACTTTCTCTGCTTGGACCCCATTCCACTTCTCTACAGTTAGGATATTGTACCCAGTTAGAGGGCCACTGTTCACCGCATAGCGTTTGCTTATCAGTTTCTCTTCTTTCAGGGATTACAGTCATGCCTTCTGATGGCAGTGTTCCAATGCAGTTGCTCCATATATTCTTTCCATTGTAATGGTTGATTACAGCAGAAGAGCTAGCGTGGAACCAACTGTTCTACCACAGCTAAAATTGGAGGTTGCAATATTGTTAAATTTTTTAATTAGAAAATAGAAATGAATATAAGAATTTGTCATGAGCTAACTAGCACCCATGTTATATGCTAGTAATGCAAATATTGGTTAATTATTTTGAAAGTCCACTTTAAATCCACTTTATTTTATGGAACTACTATTCTATTTAACTATCAGATCCTTGTATATTGAGAAAAAGATTAACTGTTTACAAATAACATTAACCTGCTGATGCCTTGGGAACGTGTCAGCTGGTATCACCCAGAAAAAATAAATGGAACAGTCATATTTTTAATAATACATGAGGTGCACAAGGAAAACACTTGTCAAAACTGTATAATGTTACAACACCCTATCTCTGTATAAATGCATATGTTTATAAAAGTGTATTTTCCCTGTGTTGTGCTAATCTTTTTTACTTGGCATGTTTTTAATGGTTTTTCCAAATGACCTTTGTAAAATTAATCAAGGATCTGACACTGTCCTTTGGAGAAATACAAAGAAAGAATGCTGCCTATAATAACTTTTGCATGAAAAACCAGTCAGAAAATGACAAAACAGAGAAAACATTAATACTGAAAACAAAAAATAAAGCTTGAAAGTGGAGCCAACTGAAAAATGTTGCCAAAAATATTTTTATGGGTATCTGAAAATCCATTTTCCTTTTATTTTCTACACCATGTCTTTAATACTTGAGATCAGATAGATTTCTCCAGACAATTTTCTATGTAAAATATACCGCATTTTTTCAAGAGCTCTAATAGCGAGAAGCATCTCAAATTAAAGATGAATAAAATCTACAGAAAATATGTGTAAAAATATACGAATACAAAGAACCCAGAAAAATGCCTGCAATTAGACAAGATGAAAATTTAAAAAGAAATTAAATTTAGTTGTAATCCATTCCCTATTCTTTTCTCTGAGAAAATTACTACTGAAGTGAGGGTTTTCCCCCCTGTAATTTAAATGTTAAGCTGCCAGATGTGTGTCTCATGCTTGAAGAGTTGAAGCTTTGCATTATTTAGCATATTAAGAATCACAGAATTTTAAAAAGGGCTCCTTTATTGCCTCGAGGTTCTAATTAAGTAAACCTTAGCCTGGTACATTTAAAACTTGCAATACATGAGAATTTGCTCTTTTTTCCCATAGTCAAGTCACATCTATATAATAAATATGGAAAATCTTTAAAATGATATAATTTTTCTTTTGCTTGAGGAATTAAACCTATCTATTATTTTAAGAAGTTTTTAATAGAGGCCAGCAATCTAAAAGACAACTAAGGATTCAAAATACTTTCTAATCATTGCAAGTTGCTTTTCTTATTTATACCCACGAGTATGTGTTTCATACAGGCCGTTTCATGCTATCAATCTTACTTCTTCCTTACTCTCTGCTTCTACTGTGGTCCCAACTGTTCCATTCTTGTGAGACAAAGGCAATTCTAAGAAGCAACAAGGGGGTCATTGTTTTGGGGATCGATATTATGTTTTTCTGTGTTTGTGTGTGTCCGTCTGTGTTAAATATCTGATCACACAGCACTAATTAGGTGCCCTTTCAGCAGTTTATGGAAAGAGTTTCAGCAGCTAACCTGAAAACTATAATCAAATAGAAGTTGTGGAGGCACACAGCATTCATAAATCATACCCTTAAATACAGTTATTTTTGCCATTTTAGAAAATGTCAAAGGTGTCAACTCTGTCCAAATATACCGCTTAACAGTGACTATTTTAGTAAATTGACTTGAAATGCATTCAGCTAACTGACAGTTAGAAGCACATAATCTAGTTCACAGTACAAATGAACAGTTTAAAGGCCAAAATAAGCACCAAACTACAAATTCTCAATAACTAACATGTTGCAATGACCATGATTGTAACCACAGAAAAAAATCTTAGTATTAAGGAGTTTATCTACATGAGAAATCAATGCTTAACATTTTTTTAATGAAATGTGACTTTTAAAAATCTAGTTTCCAGTTAAGAAAAAAATGTTCTAACCACATTCAAAACTATAGCCAAGTATCAAATTGGGATATTAACAGTGAATAACCTAGAAATTACCCAAATGCAGGTAATGAGTTGTTAACGTTCTCAGCTGGTGGCACGGTTTGAACCTATGAACAGTTCATGGATGCTGCCAACATAAGCAGATAAATGTGTGTCCTAATGGCAAGAAACAAGAAATTCTCTTTTCATCTTGGGAAGTACAGATGAACAAACTGATCTTCAAAAATGTAACTGGTGACAAAGGGCAAGTTTTATAAGAATGGAGCTTAGGTTTGGCCAGGATTATTATCTCCAAAGCCTAGGATGTTTACTAAAAGGTAGGATTACCTAATATTTTATGAACTGGTTTTCTAGATATGTGAAGAAATTTAGTGGTTTAATATTTGGGGGATATTTTAATATAGTTGGCAGCAGGAATGCAAGAAAACCATCCCTACATTCACTCTGTCCAAACCACTGACTGGCTGAGTGGTTGGATCGATCTTTCCACATTGGTCCACAGCCCATGTCACATTTTGGTGCTATTTATGAATTCCAGCAGTTATTTGATTGAGAATAATGCATTATATTTATAAAATATTTTCCAGTTGATAAAAACTTTTGCATATGTTACTTATTTAATTTATTTTGATTAACTTTATTGCCTGTAAGTAGTTTTGTCATCATCCCAATCTAGTTGCAATCTCTGAATATTTTACATTCTTTTTTTTTTTTTTTGGAGACGGAGTCTCGCTCTGTCGCCAGGGCTGGAGTGCAGTGGCGCGATCTTGGCTCACTGCAAGCTCCACCTCCCGGGTTCTTGCCATTCTCCTCCCTCAGTCTCCCGAGTAGCTGGGACTGCAGGTGCCCGCCACCATGCCCGGCTAATTTTTTTTGTATTTTTGGTAGAGACAGGATTTCACCGTGTTAGCCAGGATGGTCTTGATCTCCTGACCTCGTGATCCACCTGTCTCGGCCTCCCAAAGTGCTGGGATTACAGGCTTGAGCCATCGTGCTCGGCCTGCATTCTTAACATAAAAATAGATTCCTACATGTATATCTTACCTAATAAAATATGATTATAATGTAAGAGCAGGAATATACTTCATTATTCTTCTCAAGAATAATCTTTAAATGTCATCCATTTCTGCCATACTTAAGGTTCTATCCTTTTATGAAAGTCAGCTTTTTTTCTGATTCTCAAAAATATTAAACTCTCCATCTTAAGCACAATAAAAGAATGCAGAAATTTTAATATGCTGCTCATGAGCTTTCCCTGGTTATCATCAATTAACACTTTCACTAAACTTAGAACATCCAAAGCGATTTGGAAAAATACATTATTTTACCCACTACTAAGTTCCTATTGCTAAGAGAAAATTACACACAGAGATAGAGCGAGTCGTTTCACCACAGTGAAACAGAGTGTAGACACACGCAATTGTGTGTCTGCCATTGTGAGAGTCAACTCAGTAACACAATGATGATTTTGTGAGCACCTACCAGGTGCACAAAACTTTACAAAAATGTAATACAAATATTATATGGTATAATCTCTGAGTCTTTGCTTCTTCACCAAGAAAGGGGAGATAACAGGCCCTGACACTATATAATATTGGTAAATTACTAATATTTACTAATATATTATGTAATGATATTAATAATTTATAATACATAATATTAATAATTTACCAATATAATAGTAATTTACTAATATATAATACAATCATATCATTCATATTAATTGATATTATAAATTATTAATATTATTGCATATTATATTAGTAAATATTAGCAATTTACCAATATTTTATAATGTCAGGACCTATTATCTCACCTTTAAAGCTGAGAAACAAAGACTTGGAGATTAAGGAACTTGACATAGGACATTAAATGAGAGTCAAAATCTCAGTTTATGCCTCTCTGCCTCCCATATTCAGGTTCCATTCCTCCATTGAATCTGGACTCATCTGAGTTCTCTCTGTCTATCCTTGCACATCTCCCACAGGCAGACGGAGATAAGGGCTGCAGGGTGATGCTCTTAAAGTAAAAATAGCACAAAAAAGAACAAAAACAGAAATGTGAGTCAACAACCCACTGCAGACTCTATTCATACTAGACAGAAGAAACATGGATAATAAAACCCTGCAGAGGCCGGGTGCGGTGGCTCATGCCTGTAATCCCAGCACTTTGGGAAGCCGAGGTGGGTGGATCACGAGGTCGGGAGATCGAGATCAAATTGGGATATTAACAGTGAATAACCTAGAAATTACCCAAATGCAGGTAATGAGTTGATAACATTCTCAGCTAGTGGCTGAGAACCTGGCTAACATGGTGAAACCGTGTCTCTACTAAAAATACAAAAAATTAGTGGGGCGTGGTGGTGGGTGCCTGTAGTCCCAGCTACTTGGGAGCCTGAGGCAGGAGAATGGCGTGAACCCGGGAGGTGGAGCTGGCGGTGAGCCGAGATTGCACCACTGCACTCCAGCCTGGACAACAGAGGGAGACTCCAGGAAAAAAAAAAAAAACAAAAAAAACAAAAAAAAAAACCTGCAGAAAGTAATAGTAACAGCTAACATTGTTGCATTCATACTATGTACCAGGCTTTACAACTTTCAAAATCTCAACTTAGCTACTAATTTTATACTCTGCTTCACAAATCTACTTTAAAACACTTCAGCGAGTAACAGGATTTACCAATTTAAAACTTCCTTTCTTCCTTGAATATTATGCTAAGTGAAATAAGCCAAATATTGTACGATTCCACTTATATGACGGACCTATAGGAGGTAACTTCATAGAGGCAGAAAGCAGCATAGAGCTTATGGAGGCTAGGAGCGGAAAAATGGGGAGTTGTTTAATAGGTACAGAGTTTCAGTTTTGCAAGATGAAAAAACAATTCTGGAGACGGATGATGGTAAATCCACTTAACGCTACTGAACGGTGTACTAAAAAATGGTTGAAACGGTAGATATTATGTTATCTATATTTTACCACAATTACTATTTTTTTAACTTCTGGATCCCTCAATCCCTCAATAAAATGCTAAGAAACTTTCAAAATGATGAAAGGCCCTTAGTAAAAAAAATAATAAAAAATCATAGGAAGGTTTCCAGGTGGAAAAAGATGGCACAAACTCAATTCTGCTTTGTTTTCCCCACTAAGTCCAAAATAAGCCCTGGAATTAATCCAAGAGGTCATCAAAGGAGAATTCCAAAAGGTGTAAAGAGGTAGGCAAAGTAATGAGAGACCCCAGAATTGGGGCAACAACTTAGGACAGGGCATCCTATGCTCCCCCACCAACAGAGGACCCCAGTCTGACCTGACATTTCCTGACCTCACCCTATCAGCACAGAGTGGTCCAGGCTGGCACGTTCATTCCTTCATCAAAGGGAATTTGCCAGGACAACACTAGGCGAGTCCCACAGCAACCGTGGGACTTCTCTACCTCCTTGCCTCCAGGGAAAGCATTATCCTTCCCTACTACTTGAGAGTTCCTCCCCCATTGAGAGACAACAGGTAGCCAAATGGTGGCCTATTGCAAGTGCTGACACAGGAAGCCTTTTTCTTTCTTTTTTTTTTTTTTTTAATTATACTTTAAGTTCTGGGATACATGTGCAGAATGTGCAGGTTTGTTACATAGGTATACACGTGCCATGGTGGTTTGCTGCACCCATTAACCTGTAATCTACATTAGGTATTTCTCCTAATGCTATCCCTCCCTTACACCCCAAATCCCCGACAGACCCTGGGGTGTGATGTTCCCTTCCCACAGGAAGCCTCTGATCAGCCTGAGGCCAGAGACTGCCTTCCCCAACCCAGAAGTGCCAGGTGGCCACACCGAGGGAAACTCTGTCCTCTTAGGCATCACCAGCAGAGGACAGTGGGAGCCCTAGAAGCACGAGTTGAATCACGGAGCCCAAAATAGCACAACGTCGTTCAGTTACTGAAAAAAAAAAAAAAAATCAGCCACAAATTCTATATCCAGTTGACCGTCCTTCAGGAATGAAGAAATAAACATTCTAAGATGAAAGGAAACTAAAAGAATGTATCACTAATAGACCTACCCTTAAAAAATTGTTAAACAAAGTTTCTCAAACAGAAAGGAAATGATAAACAGAGAAATCTTGGAGCATCTGGAAGAAAAGAAAGCAAAATAAAAGGGGCATCAAGTGTTATGACATACAGTATTCTACACTGTCCCTCATGAGTTTTATAAATCGTATTGGATAATCAGAGTGAAAATTATAACACTTGTCACTCAGGACAATGCTTAAAAGTAGGAAAGGTAAAGAAACTGAAATGGAAGTAAGGTATCTACAATTGATTCAAAGTGGTAAAATGTTGACACCAGGCAACTGTGATAAGTCACAAGTATATACAGTTATACCCGGAGCAACCACTATGAAAGCTGCAAAAAGGGATATGCCCAAAAACTATAAATAAATCAAGATGGAATTCTAACAAGTGTTAAAGTGGTACACAAGAAGGCAAGTAAAGTGGAAAAACAAACTAAGACACAAGGGAAACAATAAGAAAACAAACATTAATTATTTCAATGAAACAGGCAGATCGGAAGTAAGAAAAAAATGAAAAAATATATACCACCATGCCAACATTAATTTTTAAAAAACAGGATTGACTATACTGATACCAGATAAAATAGACTTCAAAGCAAAGAAAATTACCAGACAGAATAGTATATAATAATGAAATTATCAATCTATAGGTAAGACACAACAATCAAATAGTTATACACAAATAGTGGAGCCTCAAAAATGAATGAAGTAAAAACTGATATGGATGAAAGAAGAATAGAAAAATTACAAATTCTAGTTAAGGATTTCAACATTCCCCTTTCATCAAATGATAGAGGTACTAGACCAAAAAACCAGCAATAATATAGAAGATTTGAACAATACAATCATCAAACATAATATGAGAAAGGGATTAATAGATACACACATATACACACACATATGTAAAGCACTCCACTCAACAACAGCAAATACACATATTTTCTCAAGTCCCCAAGGATTATTCACAAATGTCATACATGCACTGCAAACAAACTTCAACGAATTTAAAAAGAATTAAAATCACACCGAATATGTTCCATGACCATAATTAAATTGAACTAGCATTCCATAACACAAAGACAAGAGAAAAAATTTTAAACTTCTGGAAATTAATCAATATACTTCTAAGAAATCTGTAGGTCAAAAAGGAAGTCTCAAAGAAAATAAAAATAGATTTAGAACTAAATAAAATGAACATGCAACATATCAACTTTTTTTTTTTTTTTCAGATGGAGTCTTCCTCTGTTGCCAGGCTGGAGTGCAGTGGCGCAATCTCGGCTCACTGCAACCTCCGCCTCCTGGGTTCAAGTGATTCTCCTGCAACATAGCAACTTTGATGGGATGTAGCTAAAGCAATGTTGAGAGAAAAATGTATAGTACTAAATGCTTACATCAGAAAAGAAGAAAATCAATAATCTACAGCCTCACCTCAAGAGCCTAGAAAAAGAACAAAATGAATCCAAAGCAAGTAAAAGAAAGAAAATAATAGTTACAAGAACAAAAACCAATGCGATTGAAAAGAGGAAAAGTAAAATAAAATCAATGAAACTTAAAGCCGATTCTTCAAAAAATTCAGTAAGACTGATAAATTTCCAGCAAGACTGACAAAGATAAAAAGAAAGAAGATGCAAATCACCAATATCAGGAATAAAATGGGATATCATTACAGATACTGGAGCCATTATGAAATAAAAGAATACCTTGAGAAGTTTTATGCTCTTAGACTCAACAACTTAGAAGAGATGGACCAATTCCTCAAATACTCCAAACTATCAACACTTCACCAACATGAAACAGATAACCTGAATAGTGCCTTAACTGTTAAATACATTGAATTTGTAATGTTAAAACCCTACATCCAGATAGTTTCCCTAGACAGTTTTACCAAACAATTCCAGAAGAGTAAACATCAATTTTACACAATCTTTTCTAGAAAATATAGGAGGGAACAATTTCTAACTCATGAGGCCATTATAACCCTGACACCAAAACCCGACAAAAGAGAGAACATAAAGAGCAAAACCACAGATCAATATCTCCCAGAAGATTAGACACAAAAATCCTCAACAAAACATTAGCAAATTGAATTCAACAATGTATGAAAATAATGATACACCACGACCAAGTGGGATTTATTCCAAGTATAAAAGAAGATGAATCAATTATTTGAATCTGCCATATCAATAGTCTAAAGAAGATAAATCACAGGATTGTATCTATTAAAACAAAGTGAAATTTGATAAAAATACAACATCAGTATATGATAACAGAAATAGAAGGTAACTATTAACATCTCAAGTTAATAAAAAGCATCTCCAAAAAACTTACAGTTATTGTATGTAGTGCTAAAAGACTGAACGCTTTCCTCCAAAGATCAAGAATAAGACAAGCATGTCTACATGCACTCCTGATATTCAACACAGTACTGGAACTTCTAACAACTACAATCAGGCAAGAAGAAGAAGTAAAAGATATACAGGTTAGAAAGAAAAAAAAAATAAATCTATTGCTATTGGCAGATGACGTGATTGTCTACATAGAAAATTTTCGAGGAATCTAGCCAAAAATTTCAAAGGACCAATACATGACTTCGGCAAGGTTGCAGGATACAAAATCAACACACGAAAACCAATCACAGTTCTATATACTAGCAATAAACCACAGAAAACAAAATAAAGCAGTCAATACCCTTTACAATTGTTCCACTGATAATGAAATACTTACGAATAAGCTTAACAGAACATGTACAGGATATTTGTGCTCAAAATTGCAAAATTCTGATAAGAGAAATCATACGAGATCCAAATAAATGGGAAGACATATCATGTTCATGGATTGGAAGGTTCAACATAGTAAAGATGTTGCTTCTCCCTAAATTATTTCGTAAATTTAATGAAAGTCCTACCAAAATCCCAGTGTGGTTTTTAAAAATAGATACAGACAAGCTTTTTCAAAAATGTATATGGAAAGGCACAGGTTTTAGAATGGTTAAAGAAATCTTGAAAAAAGAAAAATAAATGGGAGAAATTATCAGATATCAAGTTTCACTACATATAGCTACAATAAATCAAGCCTGTGTGACATTGGCATAAGCACAGACACATAATGAAGAGAAGAGAATAGAGAAGCTAGAAATAATTCCACAAAAATATGCCCAACTGCTGGTTTTTAAGAAAGGTGTAAGAGTAATTCAGTAGCAGAAAGATAACCTTTCAACAAATGGTGCTGGAGGAATTTGGCATCCAAAGGAAAAATGAATTGACTAAAACCTCCATAGTTACATTAAAAATAACTAAAAATTGATTTTCATTTAGAAAAAAAAAATAAGAGAAAATCTTTAGGATCTAGGGTGAGGCAAAAAGTTCGTAGATTGACCCCTAAAGCATGATCCATAAAATGAGAAATTGATAAACTGGACTTAATTAAAATTAAACATCTTTGCTCTGTGAAAGACCCTGTTAAGAAGATGAAAAGACAAGTGACAGATTGGGAGAAAATATTTGCAAACTACATAATCAACAACTATAGGTTTTAACCCATTTAACAGGTGTTACAGAGAAAAAAAAAATGTACTAAGCTGATGAATTTCTGGTCTTCCCAACAACCAGTTCACCACACTTGGTTAAAACTTTATTTCATGAAAATTAGCCACACACATGACACCTAATGTCTGAAAATCTGAGAAAGAAAATAAAAGATGTTTCATTGAAAGCCTAGGTGAAGGCAGAAGAATGTACTATTCATTATGGTCCAAAAGAAAATACTTTAATGCTGGTGAAGATGCACTTGTTGATTAAAAAAAAAAAAAAATGTCATTCTAACTACAGAGAAACTAACTAATAAGAATCTGTTTGGAGAGAAAGCATGAATTAGAATAAAGGAGAACAATTCGTGTTTTAGGTTTCTGTACTGTTTTTCACTAAATTATGCTTTCACAACCTTTTCGTCTTAACTGTGAGAACCACCTGTATCTTTAAGGTTAGTCTCATAATTCCCATGCCTTTATTTCTAAGCAGACGTGTTGTAAGATTTTTTTTCTGAAGTTTCTATTGGATTGGTGCAAAGGTAATAGCGGTAATTACTATTGAAAGTAATGGCAAAAACTGCCATTACCTTTGCACCAACATAATACCTTACAAGAATTTAAAGGCTCAAGATTCTGAGGAAATAATTAAAATCCTGTGTCCATTTCACTAATTATAGCAAATTATCTCAACGACAACAAAAAAATAGCTATGGTTTTGCAAATGAAGGTGGGTCAAATGTTTGGCTTCTAGTAATAAACTACTCAAGGACAATGTGTCATATATTAGTGATACAAATAATGAACTTCTCACATGCATGATTGCCAGGGCGCCACCATTCAAGAACAGATTTGTTTCTCCAAGATAATTATTATAATTTCAAAAGAGAGGCTAATTTTTCTCTTACCTCATGCCAAAGGATGCCAAATTTAACACATTCAAAATCCTAGTTTTCTAATTTGGATTTCCTATTGCATATGATTCCTCCAATCATATTGAGTGGATCATTCTGGACACAATAGTGTCTCTTTCTGCCAATCTTGATTTCAATTATTTCCACATTGAGCAAAGTCTATTGCATGCTTCTAAGTCAGATACTGGAAGAGGGAGAAGTCGGTCATACCATTCAAGTGTCCAAAGCCAGCCACATGTTTAGAAAGCGTTAATGAGCCCATTTATTTGTGCAAAAGGTCTCACAATTTCATTTATTTTTCACTCCCTCTTGTAGTTTCATCAATTTGAAAAGGACAGTACTGAGCCAATTAGATGCTACCTGCTATGAACATACAACAGAGTCCATAATAAAACCTACTGTATAAACTGAAGCAACTGTAAAGCCAAATCAGATAGATTGCTACTTTATCATGTTAAAAGAGTCAATTCTCACCAGCCAATCATGGTTTCTTTCATCATAACTCACATGTTAGTAAAAATTGACTAAAAGTATATTTTTTATTCCTGCAGTTCTTTATTTCCAACTTACTCAGATTGTGCATTTAGCTATGAATGCTTCTGGGAATGTCCAGATTGAATAGTGAGACCAAAGTTAAGTGTGTCTTGTCATAGCTCCACATTAACTCTTCCCTCCTAAACCACTGCTCCTCAGGCCAGTTAGAAGTGTTCTAATTTTCCCAACCTGTTAGGTCAATTGCAGTGGATCATACTGAGTCAAGAACTACAATATTCTCTGTTGCCAATATTCACTTCTGCATCATACTTTTGCAAACACATTTGTCTAATTCTGAGGCATTGAATATCCACAGATTAAATGAAAGAAATTGGCCAAAGAAAAATAGGATTATTATCATGAACAGTTCATTCTTATGAATGACTGCTGATTATACATGGCATGTTTGCATTTGTTAACATATCTACCACAATAGATTAAAGAACACATATACACACACATTCACGAAATGGGATTAGGGCTGTGGGAGGGCAGGGAGAAAGTAAGCATTCATTTTCCCTGCTTATTTAAAGAGTGCACTCAGAAAAGTATGTGTTCTGAAAAAGCATTTCAAGCATGAGGAAGAAGAGGAGGAGGAGGAGGGGGAAGAAAAAGAAGAAGAAGAGGAGGAGGAGGAGGAGAAGGAAAAGGAAGAAGGAGAAGAAGAAGAAAAAGTACCTTTGAAAACGACTTCATTGGTGGCTGCCAAAAGATTGATCATTTGACTTTTGAAATGGTCTATGTTGACTCACTGAAAAAAATGGCAAACCTGTTTGAATAATAATACAATCCAATTGCCCTCTTATGTTTTCTTACTGCACTGTTTAATTGCAAAAACACGGAGGATAAATGGACTGTGATGAATATATAAGACCAAATAACATGTTGAGAATGTAAAATGTCCTGAAAACACAAGTTGCAATCTGATGTTGTTGATCTAATCCACACACATTCCATAATTGGAAACATATCTCACCCACCAGCGTATTGGAGTAGATCAGTAAACAGATATTTGTAAGTTTTCCTCAAACCTAGATTTAGATCATTCACATGTGACAACTTCATTTCTGTTGCCTCTTCCACTTAAAAAAAAAAGAAAAATTTAAAAGATAGCTTTAAGAAAAGCTCAGACTGTTTTGGGCCCTTCCAAATAAACAGAATTTTGGTCTTCCTTCATGAAAAGAAACAATGAAGCAAAGATTCGAACCTGCTGGAAACGTTTTAAGCCCGCCTCGTCTCTCTGTCCCCCTAGATCTTTTCAGCACACCCTCCTCCCTTTTTTCTTAGCGTCAAACTGGTTCTCCACTTCCTTTACATCAATGGGAACACTTCCCTTCTGGGTGTCAGAATCTCTCAGAGGGGTCAGGGGCTGCCCTGCAGAGGAAATGACCAGCTGTGAAACGTAAAAGAACAATTCCTTCCACATGTTCCTTTGCTCCCGGAGCAGGCAGGAGTTGTCAGCTAGCATCACTTTGGAACCAGGCAGGCCTCTGCATCATAGTCCTGTCAAAACTAATTTACAATTAAAGACCTGCATGACTGTTTAAAGCTTTTTCAATTCCAGCAGTTTTCAGAAACGACTTTGAGATTGAAATGGATCAAACAAAAAACCATTGTTGTAATGAGCTGTGAAGGATGGCGAAGAACCTCACAAAATAAGCCAAAGATTAAAACAAATTATAATCATGTTTAAAAGAAATCTGTTAATGGTACAAATACTCACTACACCTCCAATTAACGTTTGTGTGAAAATTTCCCAGCTAGGCCGGGCTGGTGCGGGGGCTCACACCTGTAATCCCAGCATTTTGCGGGTCCGAGGTGGGTGGATCAAGAAGTCAAGAGATCCAGACCAACATGGCAAAACCCTGTCTCTACTGAAAATACAAAAATTAGCTGGACTTGGTGGCATGTGCCTCGTAGTCCCAGCTACTCGGAGGCTGAGGCAGGAGAATCACTTGAACCCGGGAGGCGGGGGTTGCAGTGAGCTGAGATCACGCCACTGCACTCCAGCCTAGCAATAGAGCAAGACTCCATCTCAAAAACAAAAAAGAAATTTTCTCAGCTAAGCCCCAATTTAGGAAGTTTAATGCTGCAGCTATTGGAAGTCATATGCAGTTTGTAAATGAAGTTACAAGGTTACACCTTCATGGCCAAGAAGGAAGGGAAGGAAGGAGAGGGAAGGGGAGGAGAAGGGAGGGGAGGGGAGGGGAGGGGAGAGGAGAGGGGGGAGGGAAGGAGGAGGAAAGAAGGAAGGAAGGAAGGAAGGAAGGAAGGATTTACCTTGAGCAATGGAAGCCTTAAAAAATATTAAAATTGCTTTAAAATATTTTGAGCATTTCTGTGAATTAAAATATTTTGATGCATTTCCATATCTTAAATAAAGGCATTTAAAAATTGCAGGTAATTAGCTTTTTATGCAGATTAATCACTTTGAAACATACTGTGGTTCCCTGAGGCTCAATTTTACACTGAGATAAAGGACTTAGATCCACCTATGCTACTTGAAAACCAAGACATTCAGGAGAAAATATGCCATAGTCAAAGTCTAAAAATTGCCTCAACATTTCACCAAATGGTGATTCTGAAATGGCAATTTCACATTCTTAAAAGCTTGGATATAGTTTATAGAAGTACTCATTCCTTAAGAGCTATCTGAAAATAATTAGAGATACACATGATAGAAAATTGTTTGAGACAGCTTCTCCACAAACTCAACTCCAGCTGTCAAAAGCAAAGTCATATGTGCTGTTTTCAAATGCCAGATTAATGATTCTTCCATAGAAACAGGGAAACAATTGACTGGCAGATTATTAACTGAAAATACGTGTCTCTGGTTTGGAATCATTAATCGTGTCTGAGAGCAACTTGCTTCCCTTATCGTACACATGTGGGAATGGTAAACTCAGCCCTACAGGGAACATGATATGGAGACTTGGCTAAAACAGATCACAGATACAGAACCATTCAAAGTCACACAATAGGTCTTTTACTGTCTGAGCATACCCACTAAGCTCTGCTGTCCAGTTTGTCCATGGCTTCCTGTTCCGGAGCTTCAGTATGGAGGGACTTCGGCTGCTTCCATCTGTGCCTCTATGGCTCCCACTGCAGCTATAATTAATTTGTCATCTTTTCATTCTTCCTCTACCTTGTGGCTTACAGATAAACTGGCTTATGTCTATCATATCTATAACAGTCTATATTAGGCAGAGCCCTCTCACCAGGTCGCCAAATAAGTCACCGAAATTGAACCACTGGTACGTGGCCAACTGATTTTTGACAAAACTGCAAAGGCAATTCAACAATAGACAAAGAGTGTTTTCAACAAATGTTGTTGGAACAATTGGACATTCATATGTGAAAACAAATAAAAAACCTTCAACCTTAACTTCACCCTTTACTCAAAAACGAACTCCAAATGGATCGTTGGATTAAATGTAGAGTGCAAAACTACAGAACTTTCCAAATAAAATATAAGAGAAAATCTTGTGAACTGGAGTGTAGGCAAAGGGTTCAAAGACATGACCTCAAAAGTACAATCCATTTAAAAAATTACAAACTGAACTTCATCAAAATTCAAAACATTTGCTATGTGAAAGAAAATATTAAGAAAATAAACAGATAAACTTCAGACAGAAAGTATTTGCAAAAATGTATCTGTATCCAGAAGGGATAAGAACTCTCAAAATTCAACAGTGAAAAACAAATAAATAAACCATTCAATTAAAAGAATGGGCAAAAGACTTGAACCGATACTTTACTAAAGAGGATATGTGGTAAATAAGTAGATTAGTCATTAAGGAAATCTAAATTGAAATCATGAGATGCCACTACACACAAATTAGAGGGACTTTTAAAAGACTGACAATACTAAGTGTTGATAAGGATGCAGAGCAACTGAAATTCCCATGTTACTGGTGGAAGTGAAAAATAATACAGTCACTTTGTAAAACAGGCAGTTTCTAAAAAGTTAAATATACACATACAATACAATCTAGCAATCGCACTTATAGGTATGTATTCTGAAGAAGTAAATACTATATTTACACAAAAACTTGCCTATGCGCATGTATAGCAACTCTTCATAATTACCAAAAATTGAAACAATGTAAATGTCCTTGAGTTAGGGAAGAGATAAACTGCAGTACATCCACTCAATAATGACTGGGAACGAGCTGTTGATATGCACAATTACTTGTACGACTCTCAGTGGTGCTATGTTGAGGGAAAGAAACCAGTCTCAACCAGTATGCATACAGGTTGCACACTGTATGACAATTTAAAAAGTCAAAACCAATGACAAGTATGCCAATTTTGAAAAGACAAAACTACGGTGATGACAAACAGATCAGTGAGTGCCAGGGATTAGGATGGATGGAGGGAAGGAGGTGCCTGTAAAACACAGCACACAGGAGTTTTTTTGAAGAGTTGGGGGGTGGCAATGAAGTGCTTCTTTATTCTTGTTGGGGTAGTGATTATGCAAATCTGTATTTGTACATAGAATTGTATATTCTTTGAAAAAGTCCATTTTACTGTATTTTTATTTTAAAACACAATAAATAAACTGCCTACTTGACTGCTTTCCATAGAAAAGAGTTCTGGTCCTAGTTGGTACAGAGCTATATTCATGTATTCATTCTGCAAATGTTTACTGAGAAGCTATGATTTGGGACATCATAGATTTATGTGTCTTGTAGACCCTGGGATACATAAATAAGCAAAACAAGACGACTTTCCTGCAATTGTAATCTCTCTATGAAGAATTTTTTAAGACTTAAACCAGTAAGTGGAAGTGGGAACAGATAGAGCTGGTGCCTTCAGCAGCAGCTCTAGGCAACTGTCTTTTCATTTTTATCCTGGTAATCTAAAGCAAAGTGAGATTCACAGACCAGTGCCATATGCATCACATGGGACCTATAGAATTAATGCCCACCTCAAACTTGATGAATTTGAATTTTCCGTTTAGCAAGATCTCTGGGTGATTCCTATGCACATCAGGTCTGATTAGTACTGCCACAGTTTATCTTGCTGATGTGACCACTCTCTTCCTTCTTGAGACTTAAAGCTCCCTGGTCTCCACAAAGTCTGACCTCCTACTTCTGCTTTTTCAGATTGTTCTTTTGCAATTTCCTGCGTCTTTTCTTTTACCTGTCCCTTCAATTAAGAATGTCCTACTCTTAGGTCTGCTCTTTTCTTCCTTGGTAAACTCATTCATTCCTGTGGCTTTAGCCTGCATATCAGGATGACACCCATATGTTACTTCTGAGCTTTAAATTCATCTTTTCAACTCCAAGCAAGTCATTGTCTTCTTAATTTCCCCTAACACTTTAATTCAGTTTGTCCAAAAGTAACTGGTTAACTTTAATCTGATACCTGTTCCTTTGGGTTTCTTATCTCCAATAAGGGCAACTCTAGTTTACTGGAAACCTGGGATACAAATAGTCTTGCCGACGAGCTTCACATCTTTGCTTACGACACAACTCTTCACTTTCCAATTCCTGTTAATGCAATTTTATCATGTTTCTTGAGTACATCCCACAGCAGTGCTCTGCCTCAGGTCCTTACCGTCTCTTCTGTAAGCTAATGTCATGTCCTTCTTACTGGATTGCTTGCCCTAAAATGATCCTTGCCCAAATCCATCCCAATTTGTATACCAGAGCCCAGTGGTTCCTTATAGTTCCTCAAATACAACTTACACTATGTGACTTCTTAACTTAGCTGGTGGTTTTCCTTTTATCCCCAGATAATTCCCGACTATGCTTGCCTTTTGAACTCTAAACTATCCTTCTAGCCTCAGGACAAGATTGTGAAACTAACATATATGTCCCCAGATCACATCAGTACAGGATTAAAAACAGGGTTATATTAAAAGTTCTGATCAATTTCAATTGACTTCAAAAGCTCACTCATTTATTTCCAGGAGTCCACCTGCATGATCACATGAGCCCATGAACCACTAATTTCCATCCACATATACTTTCTCGCAGTGGCTCCGTAACACCCTGAATTACAACGTTGCTGCACGTAGAACACAGAGTCGTTCCCTCTTATTCATGATGGGTAAGTTCTAGGATCCCCAGTGGGCATCTGAAACTGCACATAGTACCAAACTCTGTATATACTGTACTTTTTCCTATCCATACATATCCATGATAAAGTTTAATTTATAAATTAGTCACAGCAAGAAATTAACCATAACTAATAATAAAATACAACAAATGCATCAGTATGCTGTAATAAAAGTTATGTGAATGTGGTCTCTCTCTTTCTCAAGATATCTTATTGTACTGTACTATTTTTGGACCATAATTGACCACAGGTAACTGAAACCTCAGAAATTGAAATTGGGTAAGGGAAGACCACTGTATCTGTATATAGCATGCCTAATTGTCTCAGAGGAGAGTATATACTATAATATACTGTTCTGTGTCTGACAGAATTTCAATGAAATGGTTCTCTTTTAGCAGTTTGGGGAGTGTTTCCAAGCACTCCTCTCTCTCCCTGGGAATTCCACTGTGAGTTGACTGGGCTAAAGAACAAATGTGATTCCTAGACATTCTACGTTTCCCACAATCGCCCCTCTCACCTAGCAACTGAGTCTCTAGCCAAATGCATTTGCTTCAATTCTTTTCCAAGTCTGAATTCTCTCTGAGAAGGTTTGCGGGCCCCTCATGTAAATGGAGTGCTGGTGGGCCTTCTCGTCATCTCTTGGATATGTGGACACATGCATATCTCACGGTGGAGCAGGCTTGGGCTCAAGTAAGCCTTTGAAGGCCAAGGGCTGGGTGCTGCTTTGATTTTTAATTCTATAGCGTTTGGCAGCATGATTTGTTCTTGTGGTTGCACAACAAAATTCTGAATTCAATTTGGCATCACAAAACAGATATAGATACTGCCAGAGATACTGCCATTGAATGTAGGCATATTCAAAATAAAATTATCAGGTGTGTGAAATGTTTGCCTAGACTGGCTCCTAAAAAGTAAAACAGCCTAAAAACGGTGATACTCCAAAAGTTATATCGTGAGTCTCTTCTTCTGGCCTTTCATAAATATTTTCCGGCCTCTGATATCCACCTATTTGCAAGGCTGACCACCGCTTCAAACATCAACCATAGGATTAAGTCTGGAATCCTGTGGTATGTGTATGTGAGTGCACGTGGGTGTGCATGGTGTGCACACACATGTGTGCCTGCAAATGAGCATTAAAGACACTTTTTCATGATTCTAGGACAGTAGCTGACTCAACAGATTACATATGGAGCCTATCAATGTGGACAGCTTGTGAAAGATCATAAACACATTTTTCATATAGAAACGTTGCAGCCATAAACACACCACGTGGTCACCCCTTCCCTAAGCTTTGCTCCTTTAATTGTAAATAGCCAGAAAGTCATCAAGCCAGAGTTTAATAAACTTTTAATTTGAAATGAATTACCACATGTTGTGTTTGTTTACCCGTTATTAAATCTCTTAGCAACATATCAGTGGCAGAAACAGCATACTGTATCACAGCCCTGATATATTGGAAAACAAACCCATGGGGGATATTAACGGCTAATAATATGCTTCCAAGAAAAATAAATAAATATAAGCAATAGTAAAGACGTGTATTTGAAGAGCTTTTTGTGTTCTGCTTTCCTGTAAATTTGTTTAGAATAACAGCAGAAGGTGCCTCTGCAGTCTTTGAATGTGAGACTTGAATAAGTCTCCATGCTCAGAGCAGAGCAAATGAATAATCTTTTTTTTTTCTAAAGCATTTTCCTAAAGCAGAAAACATTTTTCCTCTCGTGATATACAGTATTCTCGGATTGAACACGCGGGTGTTCCTGCTTTCTGGAGTGCTACCTGTCCTCGTTTTAGGGGAACTGGGAACAGCATTCTAAAAGTCAAGTTTATAGCTCAGTGCAGTAGGTGTGGAAAATACAGCCCTCGTTACTCCAAGAAAAAACTAGAAAGCAAAAATGGTCCAAGAGTAATTGGCTGTCGTCTTCTGTTTTATCCTAACACTAGGTTAAAACATCAATAACACTGACAGTTTATTAGTTAAGTCAAACTCACTTTCCCAAAAGTTAAAAATTCTAAAGTAAGAATATTTAGCTCCATATTTAATGCAAAAACACTGGGAAAGAAAAAGAAAGAAAAAAAACCTACTTTGCAAATACATGTATTTTATAGTGTCTCATGTGGCGGCTTTACAGTTGACTTTTGAACTTGATATTTGAGCAAAAAAAAATCAATGGTTTTCCAGGGTTTTATCTAATGAAATCATAATCATTCCTTTTGTATTTTGCGAATTATTAATTTTATCTCAGGAAGATGATCTTCAACCATCAGCAAGGGCTTCGTCCACTCCTTCCCTTTCTGTGTCTCAGATTCCCAGGTTGCACAGATGATACGCTAATGTTAAAGTAATTTGTTTTCACAGAACATGGGCATCGCAGGCCCTCAGGTTGGAAGGCCTGACTAATCTAATTCCACATACAGGAATGGTGTAAAAGTGATTCTCCTGCAGGGACAACTGAATGAGAATTACCCACAGTGTCCATGAACATACTCCACGTAACTGCCCCACAAAGGAATTCAGAATGAGGCTAACTCTGACACTGGCTGGTCTGTGCTTTGGGAACCCATCCTCCCTTTTCATGAGACAGGGTCTCACTTTGTCACCCAGGCTGGAGTGCAGTGGTGTGATCTCAGCCCACTGCAGCCTCAACTTCCTAGGTTCAGGTGATCCCCACAAGTAGCTGGGACTACAGGTGTGCACCACCAAACCTAGCAAATTTTTGTATTTTTTGTAGAGATGGGGTTTTGCCATGTTGCCCAGGCTGGTCTTGAACTCCTGGGCTCAAGTGATCTGCCCACCTCAGCCTCCCAAGGGGCCCCTTTTATGACACTCTCTGCTCTTTTTCAGACTGCCAGAGCCTTAGGCTTATTTTATGCCCCACCTCTTACCTTCCTTTTATCCACACTAAGTACACCGACACACTCATTGATACCTACCTTGGATAGTGGTATTTAAAATTTAAAAATTAAAGCATTGAGCCTATTAAATCTCACAAGGAAAAATGCTTCAGGCTGAGAGCAGTGACTCATGCCTGTAATCCCAGCAATTTGTGAGGCCGAGGTGGGTGGATCACCTGAGGTCAGGGGTTCAGGACCAGCCTGACCAACATGGAGTAACTCCATCTCTACAAAAAATACAAAATTAGCTGGGTATGGTGGTGCGCACCTGTAATTCCAGCTACTCCGGAGGCTGAGGCAGGAGAATCGTTTGAACCCAGGAGCTGGAGGTTGCCGTGAGCCGAGACTGCGCCATTGCACTCCAGCCTAGGCAACAAGAGTGAAACTCTGTCTCAAAAAAATAAAAAATAAATAAAAAATAAATGCTTAAAGTCAGTTGCAAGTTGTGATTTTGAGGACCGCTACCTCCACACTTTACCCACCAAAACCAGACCATGTTGTCAGTCATTTCTTATCTTCTCTGGCCGCAAATCCTAGTTCTAACATGAGAGAAACAATACACTTTGGTCAAGTTGTTTTATAACTGTGATGCTTGTTACATAGCTTCAGCATATATCCGATTTCTAATTTATCTTTAGAAATATTTGTTTAAAGCCAGTGACATAATTTGATATATATGTATCCTGTGTATAAAATTTCAACACATCTCCAGGTAGGCATCACTCTATAAACTGATATTTAGTTGTCTGGAGGTGGAGGTGGTGGTATCTCAATTGTGATATATTGGCTTACTCCCAAGAAAGCAGGTCAGGTGTGAATACAGAAGCCCAGACCTCATAGTAGACCTGCCCTTAGGAAAGCAGGGGTTACTAATACTTGAGCCTGGCAGAGAGTTCTACTTGGTCCAAGAAGGCATAATCTCTAAGGGACTTGGAGAACCCCAGTAACAACTTGAGAAGTATTTATCGCCCTCTATGAAGCTGATAAGCAGAAGACAGGAAGACAGGTGTCACCTGGGAGGTTGAATCGTGTAGGCATTGTGTCTAGCCATTATGGCTCCATGGTAGGGATCTGTCATTCTTCTCCTGAAATATTGCCATTTCCCTGATCTGTGTTCTCAGCTCAACACGCCTATCCCTCTACACATCATTTCTGGTTAAACTCAACCACTTAGCAGTTTCAGCTACAGTCTCTGTGTTCACATGGCCCTAATGAACATATACTCCCTCCCCATTCTCCATCTCCCTCCTGAGCTTCACGTCCATTTCCCAATGATCTCTTGAACATTTCTTTTTGTTTTTTGAAATGGAGTCTCACTCTGTCACCCAGGCTGCAGTGCAGTGGCACAATCTCAGCTCACTGCAACCTCCGCTTCCTGGGTTCAAGCGATTCTCGTGCCTCAGCCTCCTGCATATCTGGGATTACAGTCACCTGCCACCATGCCCTGCTAATTTTTTTGTATTTTTAGTAGAGATAGGGTTTCGTCATGTTGCCCAGACTGGTCTCAAACTCCTGAGCTCAAGTGATTCACCCGCCTTGGCCTCCCAAAGTGCTGGAATTACAGGCGTGAGTCACCACACCCAGCCCCCTTCAACATTTTTATTTGGATATAATACAGAAATATCAAACTCTGCAGATCCAAAATCAAGCTCCTGATTTTCCTCTACTCTTATTCCTCTTCCTATAGTTCCTATTATCTGCTGGTTGATATCCATATCTATTGTGTTCAAAGTTTAGGAATCAACTTTTGTTATCCTCCAACATCCATATTCAATCAATCAACAACATCATGTTTATGGCCATTCTATCGCCTCTCTTTAACACTTTATGAATGTTCATTCTCTTCTCTAACTTTATTATCTCTGCCCTAATTGAGGCCCTCATCTTTTGCTTGGACTACTCTAAGCTTTTCCGACCTGTTCTGGTTTTAGACATGCCCTGCTCAAATAAATCCCCCTAAAATTTCTCAGTGATCTATCTAAAATTGAAATGGAAATACATCACTCCCCTTTATATTGGCTACCCACTTAACACTGATCTCTGATCAGCCGCAAGACACACAAAAAGGCAGTGGAAAAATGGTAAAGAAAAGGTATTACTACCCTAGAATCTTATACATGGCTAAGTGATCTATCAAAAGTGAGGGAAAATAATAGACTCTTTCGGATATACAATGACTAAGAGAGATCCAAACTCTAAACAAATTACTAAAGACTTATTTCAGCAAGAAGGAAAATGGAGCCAGAGTGAAGACATGCTATCTTAAAAATATAATGAAGCATCAGTATGTCATTAAATTAATTTTCTATTAAGAGTAAAAAATACTAACCGTTGTGTTTAATAAAAAAGTGAAACTGAAACCATAGCCAATAATAGCAATTGGAAGAGGAGGTGTTTTCAATGGGCAAGGCATAAAGTCCTTGCCTCATCCAGGAAAAGAATGGAAATACGGAATGAGCTTAGAATTTTAAAGATGTTTTATAGTTAAATATGTAAGTGAGAAATTAAGGATAACATCTAAAGTAATGGATAAAATCTGTAGATTATACAGACAGAAGGGCATAAACAAATTAATTTTTTTAAAGCAAAGAAATAGGATGGTAAATTTAAAGTGAAAATCAGATGCCATCAACAAGTACAAATATAACAATAATAAGAGTAAGTTCCAAAACTTTAAACTTACCTATTTAAATGGCACATGTTATTTACTTGTCTTTTCTTCTATTTTTAATTAGTATATGTGAGTTTTACTTATTTTGGAAGTACATGTGTATTTTGGTACCTCTCTGCAATGGCTAATGATCAAATTGGGGTATTAAGGATATCCATCAACTCAACCATTTATCTTTTCTCTGTGTTATGAATATTACAAATCTGATATTCTAGCTATTTTGGAACATACAATAAATTATGGTTAACTATAATTTTCCTACTGTACTCTCAAATACTAATGTTTATTCCTTCTCTCTAAAATTGTATTTTTGTACCCCTTAATTTGTCTTGAAAATAAAATCCAGATTTATGCTACTAATTGATACATGCCCAAACTGTATTACAGAAAAACGTTACAATTTAAAAATAAGGGGTAGCATAATAATGTGTGCCATGAAAATACTAAAAATTAATAATTCAGGTGCGTAGCATTCATATCAGATGAAACAGAACATAAATTCAAAAGTATTAATAGACAAACAGAAGTAGAAAAGAATTATAACATCCTCCAAACTATAACAATTATAAACTTGTATGCGCTTAGCAGATTCAAAATGTATAAAGCATTATCTGACAAAATTACAGGAAGCAATGGACAGATCCATTCATAATTTTCTCTGATCTACAATGTGTAGATTTTCTCTGATCTACACAATGTGTGGATAAATAAAAAGTTAAGATACATAAAAATGTCAAGAGGATAAATATATAGAAAATAAACAATCAGTGGAGAACTTGAATGAAGGTAAATGTCAGTTGGATACTGAAAAAAAATAAATGAAAAGATTAAAAGCAAGACTAATAAGGAAAAACAACGATGGCTAATATTAATAATCAACATTAGGAATGACAAGAAAAATATATAATATAATGATAGAGTTACTTGTATTTCAAAATTATAGTAGTAGTTTTGTATATTTTCTTATAGATACATAAAAATATCTATTGAGTAGTACATCGGTTTCCTTCAGGGAGAAGAACTAGGTTGCTGGGGAGCAGAGGGGGAAGGCAGGTTTTCTTTTGAACAATGTGAATATATCACCTGCTCAATAAAACTTTAACAAAAGGAGATAAATTTAAAAATTAAAAAGATAATGTACCATGACCAAGTTAACCCAATTGGTTTTTAATGAATTAAACATAGAAAGATGGCATAATAAGTAACAATCAAAAATTGAACCAGAAAATAAATGTCCCCTACCACCCTCCTAAAAACAACAACAACAACAACAACAGCAACAAAGCCCCAGAACTCTTACAGGTCGATGAAGCAAAACACGGCCCAAAGAAAAAGTGGACAAAGTACAGGAACAGGCAATTTCCACAAGATAATACCCAAATGGTCAACAGAAATATACGTAGTTTCAAAAAGGCTCTAATATACTTGTATCCAGAAAAATCCTAGTTAAAATAAAGAGATATTATTTCATGGCAATTGAATTGGCAAAACTAATCTGACAGCAACAAGGGTTGATAGAATGTGGGCCAAAGCAACTCTCTTACACAACTGTAAGGAGGGTAAATTGACACACTAGGGGTGGCAGTGTCACTAGTCTATACATTTAGAAAGTGTGTGCATGTGATTCAGCCATTCTTTTGGGGGTTATATAGTCTCTAGTGAAATTCCCACCCATGTGCACAAGCAGAGCATGTTCAGGACTGGTCATTGTGGCTTTGTTTGCAACAGAGTATAACTAGAAACAACTACAATAACATAAAGAAATAAATTTTGTTACAATCCTGCAAAGGAAGTCAATACAACAAAATTAGTAAATTAGAAATAGATAGACAGATATAGTTAGATAAATATCAAAGACAACGTTGACAGAAAATAAAAGTTGCAGAAGCAGATGTGAAGTATGATATATTTATGCAAAGCTTAAAAACATAGAAAAGATATACATTGTTAGTGATTCCATATATATGTAGAAAATGTTTTAAAATATACATGGAAATGATCAATAACAAATCTGAGAAGGCTGAGAATGGAATTAGGAAGCAGTTCACAGGGAGCATTAATCACTGATAAATGTTATTTTTTCATAGAAAAAATGGGAAGTAATACGGCAAAATGGTAAAAATCAGCAAAGCTGGCTACTGGGTACTGGTGTTTGCTATGTTATTTTCTGTATGAGATGTTTAAAATATTTAATAATTTCAAAAATAAAAATAAAGTACTTATTACAAGGCTGCTTATCACTGGTAATACTTGTAGCATTAGTACAATGCTGGTAGTGCTATTACATGCTGTCGTTATTATAATTAATACCAATCCATCAGCTGCTATTTTAACTGACACGAATGTTTACTGCTAGAGGATACACCCTGTTAAAGAAGCTTGTGAATCTTCTGGTAAATGCAACAATCCTTTTATAAGAAGGAGAATAATCTCTAACAGCATATATATGTTCTGTAAGTTGGAATTTTTGTAGATTGACTATTTCAAAAAACTTTATTTGCTTATTTACTGCCTGACTAAACCAGTCTTTGAAAACAAAGGCCAATAAAATAAACTATATTAATTGACAACTATTTTTCTGAAAATATTTTATCTTTCATAGCCAGTTTTTGGTTACCAGTCTTGTAAGCATGCAAGAAAAATTGAAATCTAAAAATAAGAACCAACAGAAGTCAAATTATGACCCCTTAACAAGAACAACAAAAAAAACTTTCAAAGCAATAAGGACATGGAGAAAGACTTGTTTCAATGATGTTATTTTATATTTACATATTTAATAGATAATGTGATATAAAAACTAACATTCAAACATATTTAAAAAGAATGATAGTTTCTTATATTTGTAATATAATTTATGCAACACGACGTGAAATACTAGCAATAGAATGCTGGGGGAAAAAAAGTCAACCAACCCTGAGAAGAGTGTACTGTGGATTTAGCTTCTTCCTCATCCATTGAGGCACAAGCGTTCTTCTCTGTTTCTTTCTCTGAAAGGCCAGCTGTATTATCCACTCCTGATTCTGCTTTCTCTCCTTTAGCCATTAGACAAACTGGAAATTCAGGGGGAAGTCGAGTGCGGCTTTCATGATTTTTTTGACCATCAAGATGCAAAGGAAGTTTAATGACCTATTAAGAGAGCAATCTGTTATCTAAATTGTTGAAACTATTACATAGTTTTCATCTTTAAAAAAGAGACAATTTGAAAAAGCTAAAATATCAATAATAAATTCAGTTTTCCAGACATTATATGCTTTGGTTTGGTTGCATTACAAAGAATGCAGGTTTTTTGCATTAACAAATTTACACAAGTGCTTCAGATAGTACCATTTGCTCTCTATATATTAGTTTCTCCTTTATTTCAGTTTATAATTTTTAAAATTTCTTCTTCCAAATAACACTATCTAACGTTCATACTAGGAGAAAATTAGCAAATATTCATTCACTATTTACCATCTCCAAGAAATAATATTTTAAGTTCAACAAGAAATGACAAGATTGTAGAATCTAGCAGTGAATGAGTGCTCATTATACAATTTTTTCAATTTTTCTGTATGTTTAAAATTTTAATAGTAAAAGTGCTTGGAGACAGTAATGACACAAGAAGTGAAATATTCAGGAAAGTGAGGAATTGACAGACAAAGCTTCCTGGGAAGGAGTGACAGGCTATCTTTCTGACATCATTTTCACTGTTGCATCCTTACACACATGCTGTGGGGAGTCTCAGAGCTGTTGGCCAGCCTCCTCTGGGATGCTCAGGGTTATTAATCTGAGTACTATCCCTAATGACACTGTGAGAGAACACGTGAATTCATGGCTAAGCCACGTGACCTGGCTCTGCCAGCCCCTCGTTGACAGTATAAGTTTCTCCACACTGACTGACCCAGGAGAGAAATGTTCAGGATTCACCTGGATTGACTTGTTTCCTTTTTATCTTCTAACAGGGCATTGCAAAAAAACACTTTGCTGTTCCATCATCTGCATTACTTCTCTTTTCTCTTCCCAATTCCAACTTATTCTTTTCTGAGTAAATACATCATTAACTTGTTCAAAAATGTTTGCATTTGAGAAAACTTATATTGGAAAAATCCACAACTTTTAGAATTTCACATAAGAGGAAACTGAGGTTTCCAGAAAAGAAGTTTTTTGTTTTTGTCCTCATGAGAGAGAAGGATCTACATGCGTACTTATTCTGCCTACAATCAGAAAATCACGCATCTTGCATGTTATTATTCTCATTAATAAGACTCACTTCCCCATGAAATGTTCAGAAGGAGAAAATTATTTTTATTGTCTATCAAATAAGAATGTTAGTGGACAATTGCGTCCATTTCTAATGGATAATGCCAGCTGAACTCTGCAAATAAATTATAGTATTCCTTATTTTTCTCTACAGAGTATTTTTAATAGAAAGTCAGAAAAAACGAGGCAAATTTTAGTAATACGTTCAAATTCAAGTAGATTTTGGTCAAATCAAATTATTTTAATGCTGCTAAAATATACCCACTGTTCTTGACCTTGCAAATATTAAACACTACTTCGAATTTAACCTCAAATATATACTGTCTTTATGATGAATAACAGTACTACATAAATTGTCTTTTATAAAACAAAGCTGGTTCTGACTTTCCATCCCATAATTTATAGAACACTGAATTTTAGGAAACAGTTAGTGAAAAAGTCAGTTAATAATTATAGATGTCTTCCACATGAGTTAGACCAAAATTTACTTATTTATTTATTTATTTATTTATTTATTTATTTTGGGCCAGAGTTTCGCTCTTGGTGCCCAAGCTGGAGTGCAATGGCGCGATCTTGGTTCACTGCAACCTCCACCTCCCAGGTTCAAGCGATTCTCCTGCCTCAGACTCCTGAGTAGCTGGGATTACAGGCACCTGCCATCTCACCCAGCTAATTTTTGTATTTTTAGTAGTGGCAAAATTTAACCATGTTGGCCAGGCTGGTCTCAAACTTCTGACCTCAGGTGATCCACCCACCCACCTCGGCCTCCCAAAGTGCTGAAATTACAGGCATAAGCCACCACACCCAGCCCAAACTTTACTTTCTTATGGTTATATTTATTTTGACTCTTGGTATGGAATTCAGGTCACCAATTTTTAAAATATTTTCTTATGGATTTTCTATAGTTATCTTCAACCTTTAGATAAATTTTCAATTTTTTTTACATTCACTTATAATAGTCTTCCTTTTCAAGCTTATTTATATCAGCATTTCTGATTCTTAGAAGGTGTTAAAAAGTTCTGATGCCTGACACCCCACCACAAAACAACTAAATTAAAATATCTGACACTAGAACCCAGGTAAAAGTATTTCTAAAACTTCCCACAGAATTCTAGTGTGCAATCAGATTTATCTTAGGATGGCACTATTTCCAAAATGAATAGACAGGTACATATTCATATAAACATTATTTTATTAATAGCATACCTACACTGCCCCAACACGACATTTCAGCGAAACATTATAATGGAATTAGATAAGAAGAAAAAATGCCAGGTAATTCTACTCAAAGTAAATAGGAAACAGGAAGACCGTTGCTGATTTTAAGGACAAAATTACATGTGCTTCCTGGGAACACCCAATTGAATAGTTCTATCAGTTAGGTAAGTAGATAGGTAGACAGACAGACAGACAGATACATTACATAGATATAAATAAAACTTCAAACATGAAGGTGAAGAAGAACAATTGACGGCATTATATGACACGAACAACCTGGGGAAAAACATCATAATCAGGAAGAATAAATTTGGATACAAAGAACACACCACGAATGTGCTGGAATGCTTATCCTTTTTGCATCCCTAGAGCAGGCAATGCCCAATGCACAATAGAAGCTCAGTAAACACTTTTTTTTTTTTTTTTTTTTGAGATAGGGTCTTGCTCTGTTGCCCAGGCTAGAGTGCAGTGGCATGATCTCGTCTCACTGCAACCTCCACCTCCTGGGTTCAAGCGATTCTCCTGCCTCGGCCTTTCAAGTAGCTGAGATTAAAGGTGCATGCCACCAAGCCTGGCTAGTTTTTGTAGCTTTTTAGTAGAGACAGGCTTTCACCATATTGGCCAGGTTGGTCTTGAACGCCTGGTATCAAGTGATCCACCTTGACAAGGAAACTTACCAGAGCTCCATCCCCATGTTGATGAGATGAAGCTGCACACTCTACCCCAGCAGTGACAGATTGTGAACTGAGACTTGAGTGGCAGCTCTGGCCCATTCACAACGCAGAAAATTTTATTAAATGATCTTTCAATTTCCCACTAATTCTATAATTTTATTCCTTTTTCCAAATATTGATTTAATCTGTATTATCAGAAATCAGCATTAAGATGTAATAACTTTTACCATTCTATGCCACTTTACTTATTAAATTTTCCAATGGCATGAACAGAAGCTGAAGGCTAGAAAGAGGCAGCTTTAGAAAACATTTTAATTCCTTGCCACTTAAAAAATCATACTGCAAACCTGAAAATAGAGATTGCACAGCCAATGGTCCAAGTCCAAGCAAATCAAATCTTCAATCTTCCTAAAGTTGCTGAGTTTCTGGTCATAATGTCCTCGGAGAAGGGGACACTTAAATTTTCCCTCCACTGTATTAAAGTTGTTATCACACAGAGGGAACACTGCCCAGCCCACAGCCCGGTCCAGGCAAGCATAGGTGCCACGAAGGAGAAACAGTTCAAACAAGAAAGCCACGCCAGGGCTCACATGTTTCTCTTGAGGGAGCACCTATGAAAAATATTAAGAAAAGAGAAGATAGAGATGCTTGTGGTTTTAGAAACACGTTACATTCAGTGATGACTATACACAATTTAGAATTAAGTAAAACGTTGGTCTATACTCCTGTGGTTGGCCCTTGAAAACTCACCATTGGATGTCTTTACATTCACAGTCCTTCTAGCCCCAGGTAATTGAGCAACCATGAAAATGTGATCTACACAAATTTGACCCTGCCAGTTAAAGAGTCTAAACTTCATGCGTTTTAGAAATCAAGTTTGCAACATGTTAACTCACATAGTAGTCTGTGTTTTCATTTCATTCCTCTTTGATCGAGCTGGCACCTCTACTGTATAACTATTTCTATCTTCCATAAGGGTCATTGTTTTGAATGCCTGCCATTCATTTTTGTATCATTCACTTTCCCAGCACAACTGCATCACACAGAACAAATGCTTTTTAAAAAGTTATTAAATAAATTATCACAAATTATCCTACCCATAATAATAACTTGAATTATTATTCCAAAGTCCACCTCTGGAAGAATGAATAGAGTCCTAGTTAATTTTGTGATTTTTCTGTTTATTTCAGTTGACACTATAATGCACATGCTGTATAAGCGAGTTGTCAGTGCTAAATAAATAGAACTGAATGTAAAGATGGGCGAAATAATCAGAATGACCAAGCCACTGATCAAGTCCCCAGATGTAGAGATGGAGCCTATTCCATGACCTTAAAACAAAATTTAGAGAAATGTAAGACATAAATAATCTTTTTTAAAAACTGAGTTGTAGTCTTCGATTTCTTTTTAGAATTTTGTGTGGATAATTACAAGTAGACAAAGATTGGGACTTAGACTATTTTTAAACATATATTTAACCAAAAGTGTGTAGGTATATTGTATATTATTTTTATAAATATTCCAAGACTTAGTTTAGGTATAAAATGAAACAGAGGCATCTGTTGAAAAATGCCATAACCTTGTGGCAGCTGCTATTAAACCATTAACAGGATCAGGTTTTATTTAAACCAGATTTATAATTTTTTTACAACAGCCTATGGGAAAGCTAAAAACACTAGGCACAAATCACTGACAAAAGAGAACCTTATTCAAGCTGTACTTTTCATTTGGCTAGTTGGCTGTGAGTAACCTTTGTGATACGAGAATAAAAGTTGAATTGGGAGAAGGAGTCAGAATCCTGTTTTGGGCCATCATTTAAAAATCAAGTTGAACTGATACTATCGACAATAATTTCATCTATTTTTAGCCCTGCATTTAGAAGTGAAAACTAGAGCCCCTGTTACACTAAACTCCTATGTATTCAGCTATACATTCAAAGTAGATGAATTAAGAATTTGTCCAGTACTGACTCAATTCTATCATTAATTTTGTTGCGGTCTTAGGAAGTCACTTCTTTTACATACAAGTTTCCATGCATTTGAGTTCTCTCTCAATAAAAAACAAAGCTATAAATATCTTCTTCTCAAAGTTAATGTAATTATCCACTTAGTAAACACAAACGTTCCCAGAAAATATGAAATGTGCCTTTATAAAATTTATTTATTCTAGGACCATCCCAACCACTTCTAAGATGACTTAGTAATAGTTCATTTTAATAAACAGAAAAATAGCATAGTCAAGGTTAAAATACATCTGTGAACATGTAAAGCAGCAGCATCATTTTTTTGAGTATGTGAGAAATAGTTCAAGGCTACCAAGCACAATAATAAATACCATGCAGTCCTGTGTCACCTCAAGAGGAACTCCATCTCAACGTGTTCTACAAGATGGGGGAATCACATGCAACTACCCTGACAGCCCCTAAAATAGTTAAGCATGTGAACAAGACCACACCTAGTCACCGATACTGAGAAGGAAAATGAAAGCCATAAATTGTTAAATAAAGGAAATGACTTTATCTGATAACTGTTGTAGTTTTTCGTTTGGTGCCTTTCCTTTGCTGCATATTGTAGGAGAAATCTTCTGCCCTGCAGTATGTAGCTTGTAATTCATTCGTTTCCTCTTTGGCGAGAAAGGCCACTAAATTTCAGCGTACTTTGCAGAGGATCCTTTTCACAAATCTGAGTACTTCCATAGCTATCCCATGATGATTTTTCAGTAGCTTTGTAGTTAAATACCATATGTTAAGAAAAATATATGTGTTGGTCTCCCTCAACTATCAATGCCCTCCGTCAGGAGAGTCCTGGTAGGTGGCGATCATAATAGCCTCAGAGTCCCTTAATTTAGTGAATGCCATGAAGAACACCTCTGTGATGCTGCTCCTCTCCCTCTTCCTACCCTCCACCTTCAAGTACTGGGCTGAATACCTGAGTGATGAAATAATCTGTACAACAAAGCCCCATGACAGGAGTTTACCTATGTAAAAAATCTTCACATGAACCCCCAAACCTAAAATAAAAGTTAAAAGAGAAGAGTACCCCTCTGGAAGGAAGAGCTGCTGCAAAGCTGAATTCCACTGCATAGCATAAGGGTGATACATTTGATCTTCCATATTGCAAAAGGTACATGTGAAAGGTGAGTGGAGAAAAAATGGAATCCAAGAAGCAAACGGGAATTTTGAAGTCTTACTGTTAAATGGAGGATTGGAAGAGAAGGTAAAATTCCTTACACTTTAAAAATGTAAAGGATAGGCCGGGTGTGGTGGCTCACGCCTGTAATCCCGGCACTTTGGGAGGCCGAGGCAGGGCAGATCATGAGGTCAAGAGATCAAGACCATCCTGGCTAACATGGTGAAATCCCGTCTCTACCAAAAATACAAAAAATTAGCCCAGCGTGGTGGCGGGCACCTGTAGTCCCAGCTACTCGGGAGGCTGAGGCCGAAGAATGGGGTGAACCCGGGAGGCAGAGCTTGCAGTGAGCCGAGATCAGGCCACTGCACTCCAGCCTGGGCAACACAGTGAGACTCCATCTCAAAAAAAATAAAACTGTAAAGGATACACTTTTAAACTACTTTTAGGTACACTTTTAAATTAAAGCACTCCAGAGAGGACTAGAGTAAATGCAAAAATGATAACCATGCACATTCACAAAACATTGTTCATTTTTCTGGACTTTTGGATTTTTTGTAATGATTATTATTTTTACAGAAAATAAGTATACTAAGTGATTTCAAAAATCAGAGAGCCTTCAAGGTCCTGCTTCCGGTTATGATGGAGATGATCAAAAGTAACCAACACTTCCATCATAAAAAGGAAACAAATCAGTTAAATTACAAAATTGTATTTTTAACCCATTGGGAAACGGGGGACACAAAGAAATTTAGGGGAAACTAAATCTCATAGAGGGATCAGCCCTTCCTATATGAACTAGGATAGAGGCAGCTTTAATCCCAGGAAACAGGTGAGGAAGCAGACCAGTCACTGGGTAGACTACTTTGCAGGGAAAAGAGAAACTGGCTGAACTTTTAACCATCATGAGCTCTTATGGAACACTGAAAACATATCAGCCTCAGACAAAGAGCAAGTTCTCACTATTTACCAATTCTCAACCGTGGGACTTTTAACAAGTGCTCAGCAGCATGTGGGCAATTGAGTCTAGATGGGGAGCAAAAAGAGATTTCCAGCGGCACAGAAATCCTGGGACAGCACTGGAGAGCAGAGCAGAATGTTAGTTACATGGTGCATGGATAAGCAAGCCCAGCTGGAAGGAGGGACCTTTTACAGCTTAAAGCTTTGGAAACTGGTAGTAAATTAAAACTAACTAAAGCTATAAACCCAACCCCAACTAAGCTCAATTCCTAATTTGATCAGAGAGATCAGCCCTTGTGGAGGAGAAATATTTTCCACTCCAGTCTCTGTAATTGGCTTATATACAATATCTGGCATCTAACACACAACTGTGAGACATCCATGGAAGGAGGAAAATGTGATGCATGAACAAAAGAAAACCAATCAATGAAACCAACCCACAAATGGCCGGATGTTGGAACTAACTAAGACTACAATCATTACAAATAGGACCCAAAATTAGAGGAAAAGATAGAAATAACTGAAAAAGTTTTGAATAGCTCAGAAAAGAATTTTTTAAAATGTTTAGAACAGAAATCTAAAGTATTTGAAATAATAAAATTATTAAATGGGCATAACAGCAGAAATGGACACAACAGAAAAAGGATATGTGAACTCTAACAGAGGTCAATAGAAATTATTCCAACTGAGGCATAAAGTCAAAAAGAATAAAAAAAGTAAAATAGACTAGAGCATGAAAGAATTGTGGGGCAGTAATAAACAGTCCAACACACATACATTTGGAATCCTAAAATGAGAAGAGAAAGATGATAGTTCAGGAAAAAGTATTTCAAGAGATATGGCTGAGAATTTTCCAAAACTGATGAAAGACATCAATCTACAAAACCAGAAGCTCAGAAAATCTTAAGCAGAAGAAATACAAAGAAAATACTACCCAGGCATATCATAATCAAACTGATTGAAAATCAAAGATAAGGAGAAATCATAAAGACCCATCAATGATACCTAACAAAAAAACTCATTAATGACTGTCAAAGGAACACACTTAGACAAGTATCCATATTTCCTTATCATGAAATTCTGAATTTAATATAAAATATTATAAATCATATGGTAAAATCTAACTTTTACTTCTTTGCCCTGCTTCTTTCCTCTGGTCACATAAAGTTACTTTTATTTCTGGCACTGCACAAAAGGTCCCCAGAAACTTGGTTTATTATAAGTTCTACTTTTGGTTGTTTTTTGCCTGACATCATATATTTACCATATAAATGGTAATTCCTTAGCATCATATTCAGGACCCTAATGCAGTATCATAGCAATCTAAATTTCTAATTTTGTCTCCTCTTAAACACATACTTAAATACATATTAACATGTATAATACATATCATATTAAATATTGTCAAAATTATTTTTCAAATGCCTGTACACATACACACACACACACAGAGACAGAGAGAAAATTATTTTCTCACGAAAGCCTATTCATCAGGAAATTCTTCTTCCTCCCCCAAGGTATTTTGCTCATTATGATCAAGGAATCTTGTCTTCAGTTTGGACAAGACCTTCGAGGTTATCATTTCTAATCCACAGGTTCTCAAGCAAACACACAGGCAGAGACACTAATAGGACCCAGACACGGGCCGAAGGATGGTGTGTCAGACAAGAAGAATCGGAACTAAACTCAAAGATATCTTCCAAGTCTGACATTCTATGAGGAATAGGGATAGTCAACACAGCAAATCAGTATAAATAATGTGCATTAGAAATAACAAAATTTTCTCTTTGAGGCAGACAATTCTGAATACCTGAGTGGGAACTGAAGCCACAGAATAGAGTCATCTAGGTTATCCCCTGAAAGTTTCATAGAACCATTACTGTTTTTTCCATTCTTTCAGTTCAGAAAAAATAAATAGGTAAATCAGCTCCAATCTCCAGTCTTTCTGCTATAGGATAAGAAAAAGTAGCTATTCTTAGAAACCTATCTTGGCCTAGGGATCAAGAACACAGGGTAGTAACAACTACAACTGTCATTGCTTCTAAACAGAAGAGAGAGATTCTTACTTCCTATACCATGGGAAAACCAGCATTCTCATGTCAAATCTAGTAGTTCCCGGTTCCTGTTTTAGGAAATTTACTTTTTTGGTTCCTTAATTTTAAAAATTAGTATAATATCAACAGTTAAGTTTCATTCCCTAAGTGCAAGACACTTTTTGAAAGCACTTTATCCTTATTAACTCAATAGCCACTATAATCCTACAAAGTAGATTCTATAGACTCAATTTTACAAATAACACAACTGGGGGAAGGTCCAAGGTCATACAAAACGATGTGGAGGTTAGAGCTGGGATCTGATTTTAGGCAATCTGCACCAGTCAGTCATGCTAAGCTTCCTGAATGTAGGAGGAAACAACCCACCTTGGATTCATGGTAAGAGACCTCAAGGTCATTCTGCTCTATCCTATTTACTGCTTTTCCTGATTCCTACAAACTGGGAAGCCGGGGCTCCCCTTCCAGATATTTCTCTCTATCTAGCCAGTTCTCTCCTAAATTGCTCGGTTCGAGTTCAGGTAACCAAAACAGACAAATTACCTATCAAGAAAAAGCATTTTTACTACAATAAAATCCTACTATCAGGGATTCTTAAAGAATAAATCTTTCTAAAGGGCTAAGTTTACCAGTTAGCTTACAAATGAATAATTCTGAATGAAAATTCTCCTTAAATGAGGGGCACAACTCCATGATCTCTCAAACCTAAAGTCCCGGAATCTAATTTGACAATTTCTCAACAACTAATTTAATTATTTGAGAAGCACCAACAATCATACTGTGATGTTTTCAAGACCCTAAGCTCTCAGTCTCAGAAATTTAGTTTGTAAAAGAATTACCCATGAGTCATTATTGAAAGTGTAGACTTCCCAGACCTCACGCTTACCTTGAATTGGTAAGTCTGGGGTGGGGCCTGGTACTCTGAATTTTAACAAGAATGTAAGGTAATTGTGAATCAGATGGTCTTTCAGCCCACACCTTCCTGAGAATCACCACCCAGTATGGACACAAAGATAAGCAAGCCAGGTTTGTGAGTCCTTGATCATATGTTGGATCTCCTACTGCTTATGACAACTACATTTCTGCCTAAAATCTAATTGAGTCATACCTGGATAATTACTGGTTAAGCAATATGACCTTTCCACCATTTTCCATCAGAAATGACTGAAATCAAGAGGAAATACATGGTATGTCATCTCATTATATTACAATTCCATTACCTGACCTCAACCTCAATATGTCATAACTTATCTCTTCACATGCTACTCAGATGTTCAACTATGAATATTTCACTCTAGAGAGATGGAAAAAATCTAATTGAATATTTTAATTTAGAAAGTTCAGTTCTGGGATTCTCCTCCTCTCTCTCACTTTTTTTTTTTTTTTTTTTGACTGTGAAAACAAAAAGTCAAATTTTCTTTTAGTTTCTCCTTGTTAAGCAAAAGATAGATCTTTCCCTTCATTGTCCCTGAGAGTTGAACACATTGGGGAAAAATTGGGCACAGCCCATTACTTTTACAAACTCCAGTGAGTGAGCCTCAATGCACAAAAAGATGGCATTTTTGAACATCTGCAGCCTGATTAGATCAAAGACCAACAAATTAACCACAAATGGCTTTACAAGGAGCATGGAAATATATCATTTGGAAAGGAGAAAACTTTTGGCAATAATTGCTCATCAACATTTTCCCTTTAGGCAGCCCACATTGCACCAAAGATATCTAGCAATGAAGTTAATGCCTGTGCAGCATTTTATATTTTACAAAGCTCTTACATGCACATTATCACATTTGATCTGCACGTCAACCTTGTTACGTTGCTGACATGAGCCCATTTTACAGGTGATTGAAAAAAAATGATTTAGGAAAGTAACGACTTGCTCATGTTTCTCCAGCTACTGAATTGAGTTGACTATATCAAAACCCCCATCTCCGACTTTACTGTTTCCCTCCAATCATTCATGCTCATTTATTAAATCTCAATTTTGCATTTAGACACCACTTTTGGCACTGAGGATAAAAATAATTGAGTGAGACAAAAAGCTTTCTACTCTCACTGAGTATACTCTGATAGGAAAGAGAATACACAATAGACAAATATATATGAGACCTCATCAGTAGTGATAAATGTTTAGCCTATCACAATTGATATTGAAATCATGAAAATAAATAGCAATAGACTAGAAAATTACTAGAGGAGGGGGCTATTCTGTTAAGAAACTCTTGCCTAAGGAAGCAACCCTTACCCTGAGAACTGCCATGTCAAGGTGTGAGAGAAAACCCTACTAGGCAAGAAGCAGTAATGAATTCAGTGGCCCTGCAGCAAGAAATGAGCTTAGTGTGTTCGGAGAATGATGGTGAGGCTGAAATAAAATACACAAGCAAAAAACTAGAATGCAATGAAAGCAGATAATGGGATAGAGGCCAGATCATACACTCTTTGAAGGCCCAGGTAAGGCATTTGGATCTTATTATAGACGCAGTGAAGATCTAAATGCAATGGAAAATCTTGAGCAGAGGCTGGATATGACCTGATTTGCAGTTTGCTAAATTGACCTTTATTGGTCCCAGAGTTTAGTGATGATTTTGTTCGAACATAAATCTGTTTTTTGCCACCACCATAAGCTTTGAGAGCTTCATCAGTTCAAAGTCATTGACTATTTCTTTATATATGTATGAGAAAGATGACGGGAAAAGATAGCCAGGCCCATCCTTTGCAATTAACAGGCAGTGTGACCTTGGAAAAATTCTTTGCCCTACTCAGTCCTTCGTGACTTCACTCAGTGTTCATAGGAGAATTAATGCCTTAAAAGTAATTGTAAAGCATTTTGTATAGATGTCGAAATATTAAAGCATATTCCCTCTGAATGTGAGTGAGTTCAAATATAGAAGCAAGTTCCTCCTCTTTAGAGAATTCAGAATGATTTGATTGTTGAATTGCATGCCAAGTGAACAAGAACTACTATTTTGTAACTAGGGCATTCTTAACTCTGAATACATTGGATGTGAACAGATGTAGAGAACAGACACAAAGGACAAAGATGAATTTATGGCATTATAAAAGCATTCCCAATAAAATTAAAAATGTGAATCTGCATAAAACACCAAAGATGTTTTAAAGTAAAAAAAAAAATATTCATCTAAAAGGCAGTCAATAGTTGTTTCTTTTACAACTTCAATGTGACTCTGTAAGTCTTAGAATTGTTCATTTTAAAAATATTTATTAAGACAGATGCCTTTCTAGTTTCTGATGATACAGAAGTTAACAAAACACCAAGGTCCCTGCTCTCAGGAATCTTACATTCTGGTGCTGCCAAGTATTCTTAAGATTGAATGACCACCTGTCAATGTCATGCAATGTGACAGCTTCTTTTCTGAACGTTAATTTACTGCATAATACAGAGCCTATCCTTTGAGAGACAGAAAGCAGAGACTGGAAAGGAAGAGAAAGTTGGCTTTAGAAATAGAAAAAAATCTGATAGAAATACAAAGGAAAAGGGTAGAAATTGGTGGGTAATCTGCAGATATGAAAAACCAACATATCAGTGATTTCTGCTTCCTTTAGGGCATGTTGTGAACCTTGATGTTGGGCTGAGGAGTCATTCATATGTGGACTTAAGTTCAGCTTCAAACATCTGAGCAAGTTCTCATTTCTGAAACCTCAGTTTTTCTCACCTGCAAAATGGGTTTAATAATGAATTGGGTCATGTGATGTTAGCATTGATAGTATATATCAAGTGCAGAGTGACGTAATTGGCACACTACAGGCACTCAGTAAATGGTACTCTCTCACTCCTCCCAGAGAATAAGTGATACAGTGACTTTCTGTACCCATTGCCTTGAAACCTCTCACATCACCCAGCAGCAAATAATGTAGACAAAAGTAGCATCAAATTTAGTGTAAACTGAGTTTTCTCAAAGGAGAAGAAAAGATTGACTGAGACTTTTGTAAGAAATGTTTTGAAAGACTGTAGAAAGTTAACATACAGAGGAAGGCAGAGAACATTGTACATGAAGGACTATTGTTATAAAGATAAAAATAACTATAGCTGCCAGTTATTTCCTACATGCCATCTACTATGCTAAAGAGCTGATACATCAAATTATTTGATGCTCATAAAACCCCTATGAATTAGATATTAGATTCTCATTTCACAGATGAGAAAACTGAGGCCAGGGATTTTTTTAAAAAATAATTTTCCTAAAGTATTGATTGCTAGTAAGTAGTAGAACCAGGATTCCAACTCTGGTCAGCCTCACTCTAGAGATGTGCTCTTAATTACTATACTTTGGGTCAAGTTTTCATTTGTTCTCATGGGGACAAGGGGCAAGAGAGTGGGGTGTCCCTTTGCTTGACCAGAGAAGCACATGTGCAGCAGCAGTTGGAAGCAAGTTGGGGGGTGAGTTGGGAGAGGCCATGGCTGGAAGTAGGATGCCCCATGACTGTCCATGTCATTGACAAAGGGCCACTGGCGATCAAGAGTCTCCCAAGTCCGAGGTCCCCTTAATCAGCAGAAGTGACCCTTTTAAGAACTAACACAAAGGGCCTTCCTCCAACTGATATAATGAAAAACTTTCTAAAGCTGCACAATATAATATACTCCAGAGCTCTTCATTATTAATAGTAATAACCAATAATCAATAAAAGCAATCATGTGCCAGTCTAGTTTTACTAAGACCGTTCCTTCCTATGAGTTATTAAAATCATTTCAATTCTTAGATATTAAATGTCACACAGAAAATAACCTCTTGTAAAATGTTGGGTTCATCATATTTTAAGAATTAATACTTTAGGTCATTTTAATCAGTTTCTGATATATGCAGTTTTCAGGAAGCACCTCAGGGAAGAACATGGTGGCCATGACTAATAATGACAAGAATATGAACTATATTCTTCATATACATACTGGACTTGGAGCATTACTGAAGTACTTGACCGTCTTAAGTATTTAGGAAGCTTTAAATAAAAAATAAATTTGCCTATTTCACTGAAATTGAGCATCCTTTTTTCGGGTATAAAACTTCAAACTTATTAATTTTATGGCTATATTTTAAAGTGAGTGCCAGTCCCAGCTAGATGACTATATTATAAGTGTCTTAAAATTTCAAGAAAAGGCACTAAATTTTTCACAATATTTGTGTTTCATTCTCAGTGTAATAAAAATATGCCACCCTTTTAATAATGAATAATAGATTCTCAGTTTGATTTACATGAATGGATTAAATGTCATGTTTGAAAAGTTGCTATTTTATTCATATTGGATTTCCCTCCAGTAAAACAAAAATGGTACCCATCCACTACTGTAATAATGACACCTTGCCACACTGATATATACATATTAACTGGCTGGTAAACTTTTAAAAAATTCTATAGATCCACAAAATAGTCTAACAGCACAGGAAGTTTCAGTACGATTTTCTCTGAGGTACCTATGTGCCTACAATTACCCAGAACCTCCATTAATGTAGCTAAATGAAAGGAACAGGGGAGCCAGGCACCCTTCCTATCACAGATTAAGCTCATTTCAGCGATGCCAGATTCACATGTTGATTTCTAAAAGGTTGAAATCTTTTGTGACTCCTCCTTTCTTACCAGAAAATAAAGAACAATTTATTGTCACCAGATTTTCATGAGCCCCTCCTGTATTTGTAAGAAAGGGCTGCCATAACAAAGTACTACACACTGGGTGCCTTGAGCAACAAAAATCTATGTTCTCAAAATTCTAGAAACCAGAATTCCAAGCCCAAGTTGTTGGCAAGGCTGGTTTCTCCTGAGGCCTCTGTCCTTGGCTTGCCGACGGCCATCTTGTTCCTGTCTCCTCACACGGGCTTCCCTCTGTGTGCATCTGTGTCCTAATCTCTTCTTCTACAGGCACCATTCATATCGGATTAGGGCAAAGAAAAGCAAACTTTTCCTTTCTTACTGAGTCTAAAAACTTCACTAGTTTTAGAAAGGAAGGATTTAAGATATCAAAATATAAATATTGTTCATTTACAGCAATTCATATATCCTTTCAAACAATGTAATCATGGACATGATATGAAGGGGAAGAACAACAATATACTTTAGTTAACCAAAACTTCATTGAAGGTGTATATTAGAGTTTTGTTTATGGTTTTTTAAAGCTGGTTTGTTTTAAGTTAAACATTATTTTACTCCTTCAGCATGTCAGGCACTGAACTGCATTGTAACATTTACTCTGACCTAGTACCCTACTGGTGGTGACATCATAAGCTTAAGGAGATGGAGCTTATTGTGATGACTATTTTGCAGTTGAGATGGGGGAAGCACAGGTAGATTGAGAAACAGCTGCTGTTACTCACATTGCTAAGTTGGTTTTAGAGCCAGAATTCTCGTCAGGTTATAAAACACACACTGAATCACCATTCTGCCTTGTCTCGGACTACAGTGTTTAGCCTTTACATTTAAATATACAAAAATAAACTTCTGTGATAACATTCCCAAAAGATTTTATTAGTAATTAAATTGATTTTATTCTCTTTGTCCAAAGAAAAAGCCTCATCTGATCACAAATAATTAAACAGTAGAACTTCTTGAAAGTTAGAGACTAATAAATCTCCATATTCTGTCATAAGGAAGCCTGGGTGGCCACATTCTGTTCTCTGAGATCTCTGTTCCAGTAACTTCTTTGCTATGGTGTGTGCTTTAATACCATCCATATGATGGCATCTGTTTACTTCTTCCTCAAGGAATCCTCAAGATTGTATAATTTAGTGTAAGCAAAATCATTTTTTGCCTTTAAACTAGCAGTCATTAAATTTCATCATTCACACACTGACATGTGATCCAAAAAAACAGATGTACTTATCAAATAAAATGGGGTTAAGTACCATCAAAATTAAATATTTTTTTTCCTTTGGCTGACATAGGCACTCAATCCAAGACATGATTTTATTTTCTTTGTGGTGTGGGATAATGTGAAAAATGAAATCTGTAACCCTAAATTGAAGGAAATCAGACTCTTAATGGAATCACTAAAGAAACTGTTCCGGAATTATATATCTTTCCAGAAATAATAACCCTGTAATGTCAGCAAATTTGGAGTCAGCCTGGGTTACCCACTGCATACAGCAGGCTCTGGTCATGTTCATTAAATCTGCCTGAGGCTTAGCCAAACTTGAGTACACGACCTTTAAGAATTTTAAAAAATTCATTAATCAATGTTCTTTGCGTGAATTTTGCTGTTTTTGCTTCTTTAACCTATTATTTGTATCATTGTTTTAGGTTGGCCAATCCTCACACCCATCAAAAATGAGAACTGCAAGCATAACAGGTCTAGCTAATAATTAACAGAAGGTTCTTTCAGCTCAGATACCATTGTCAAAGTTCAATAATGATATTTCAAAATGTCACCAAAAAGCATAATAATGTGAGATAATCAGTTATAAGAAAGTAATCATCACCGTTCTTAATTTGTGTCTGACTTTACATTTTAAAAAATGATTTAACACATTTCTCTCTCAATCTTGTGTACTGGTCTAAAAATTCTGTATTTATCCACATTAATGGATAAGTAACCAAATACAGTTGAAGCCAGAGTAAGATCTTTCACCAAACTCTCAAAGGATCTGTGTAATTTTCTCATAAAAATATTTTCCTGTGGTACTATTTTACAGTTATTTATCTTGCAAATTATAAGCAAGACAGATTCTCACACATATTTGAAAGGTTTAACGCTACGCTTTCCAAACTGTGGCATATTTGTCTTGTGAAAACTAAAGATGCTGTAGCCACAACCTTTTGACTTAACTTTGAGTTTTCATTGAGTTAATTAGTTGACTAAACAATCATTTAATTATGCAAATTATATGATCATTTTTTCTTTCATTTGATATTCAGGGTCTCTTAATTGCCTTATATTTATTAAAATAGAATAGAAAAGGCATGCCTTTTATATTCCTTTGCAAAATTACAAAACATTTCAAATACAGAAATTTAAAAAAAAGATACAAAGGTGTTATTTATTTCTGCCTTTTTCCTTGTAATTGAAAACATCCTTTGTAAGTTCTTTTAGCATTCCATTGAGGGTATACTTGTTATGTGTCAGATGGTGTGCTCCAAAATAAGATATGTGGAAATCGTATCCCCCAGTACCCTAGAATGTGACCTCTTTGGGAGACAGAATCTTTTATGATTTAACCAAGTTGAGATGAGGTCACTGGGGTGGACCCTAACCCAATATAACTGGTGTCCGTATAAAAAGGGGGAATTTGAACACAGAGACGGAAAAGCACAGACAGAAGATGAAGTGAAGACACACAGGGAGAAGGCCATGTGAAGCACTGGACTGATGGATCTGCAAACCAAGGAATGCCAGGGCCTCCCAGAAGCTAGGAGAGAGTCAGGAGCAGGCCCTTCCCTCACGGCCCCAGAGGGAGCATGGCTGTGCCAGCACCTTGATGTCAGGCTTCTGGCCTCCAGAACCATGAGACAATAAATCTCTGCTGTTTTAAGCCACCAAGTTTGTGGTATTTTTCTGATAGCAGACCTAGGAAACAACTACAATATCCTTAGTCAAAAATGTATTCATTTGTGACACTTCTGATCCACTCTTGAATAATAGGTTAGGTGAGTACACTTTTTTTCTTTATCAACTTTGTTTCAGAGTTTTGAATATATTTTTCTATTGTCTTCAGTCCTCTACTGTTGCTGTCTGAAGTTTCACTAGAATGTGTCCAGAAGGGGATTGATTTTACTTTGTCTGCCTCAGAATTTCTGTTCCCTTAATCTGAGAGTTCATGTCTTCCAATGAGTCTTGGAAATTAATAAATAACTGTTAATCTCTTCATATCTTTCCCTCGTTCTAGCTAGTCTCTGTTCTGGAAATTGTATAAGTTGTATGTTAGACCTGCTCTGTAATCTTTGCAAATCACTACGAATCACTTTTCACTTCACTTTTTTCATCTCTTAGAGATGTAGTCTAGGAAGTTTCCTCAGATCTGGCTTCCAGTTCAGTAGTTCTCTGTTCAGAGGGTCAAATCTCTATGATAAGTATTTTTAATTTTAAACCCTATATATTTTCTATTAAAGAAATTCAGTTGTAGATTATTAGGGGAAACAGTATTTTAAATGAAACATAGAGAAAGACAAAGTTTTTCTTTCTCCAAAAAAGATTCTTTTATCTCCGTCTAGTGGACATACTTTTTGTCTATCTATCCCTTTCGACACATTTTGAGTATCTAAAATTTATGGAAAAGACTCTTTCAACACCCTATACCTAAAAGGCCCAAAGTCTCATCTCCTGAATGGTCATTAAAATCCAATGTTTGAGGTGAATGAAGCCCTAAGTATCCTGATTTGATCATTACACATTGTGTGCGTATATCAAAATATCACATGGACCCCCAAAACATATATAAATATTATGTATCGATTAAAAATAAGTACATAAAAATAAAAAGATAAAAAAATGCAAACCAAAAACAAATCCAAACCTTTAGATCAACAAGACTGATGATCTGTTTTTCCCTCTCCCAGGCAGCAACAGCCCCAGTTCACACATTTTCCTCTCTAGTTTTTGATTTCCTCTTCATTCCTGGCACCCAAGGAGATCCTATTCATTCTTGAGTGTTTATGAATTTAAAACCCTTTTGGTTATATCTTATCTAGAATTTCCAGGTGCTTATAGAACAGAATCGGAAAATAAAATGTGCCTTTTGGCTCCTGATCCTGGCAGGATGGGAAACTAAGATAACCTGAACACTTACTTCCTCATCCTGCCACAACTGAAAGTCACAAGGCTTATTCTGGGCATTTTTCTTCCCAGAGATCTAACCCTATTCGTTGTTAATGAACAGCATCAACAAAGGAGGCAATCTTTTCTGTTTGAAATACTTCGGGGTTAAATGTCAGAAGACAAGTAGGCTCCAAATGTCTCTGCCAAAGAATTATTCAAAATCTTTTTAGCAAGATACTCAAAGCGAATGTGCCTAAGCTTAGAGTCCATAATTTAACTTGATTTAAGATGATTCTTACAGTAACTCAAATAAGGGAGTTGCTATTACCTCATTTTACTTGAGGGGACTGAGGTAGAGACAATTAACTTACCGTATTTGACCAGCCCCACCTTACAATACTGGAAGACCAACATTACGATGTAGAGTTATTTGGGACAAGATCCAAGCCATAGTATGTGGAAGTGGTGTGTTGGTGTCTGGAGTGATACACCTTTGGGCTTACTCATATATCCACTGCTTTCCTCAAGAGCCAGCTCAAACACTGATAAGTAACCCTTTCACTTAACCTTCGTGTGTTTGCCTCCTAGCCCAGCCTGATGCCAAAGGAAAGCCACCCTTGATGCTATAACACTGTAACCTCATTCCAAGATCCATTAAAAGTGTAACCTTACAGGTGTATACAGTGACTTTCCTCCTCACACTCAGTACTTCTCCTGGAATGAAGCCCTGCCCATTCATTTGGGCAGTGCTTCTCGACTCTTTCTTTTTGCACAGGAATAGATAACCATCTCTCTCCAATTACCGTTCATAAGATGCTCTGCACTCTCAAACGACGCTATGGAAGCCAATTTCTCCAAGTCACAGACTGAGAATAAAGATAAACCTGTCTTAGACTTGTGTTTAAAATGTAATGAAATAAATATCTTAAATGTCCCTATATCATTTATACACACAATGCACATCTATGTGTTTGGTGAATGTATTCCTGTTATTACAAAATTACATTGCTTTAACATTTACTGTCTTAACTGTCAATCTCCCACAAACTACCAACAGAGTGACTGGCAGGCAGAATTGTGTGGTTAGTGAAAAAACTTGATGTTATTGGGTAGAGCCCATTGGAATGAGTAGGACTTTGAGCAACAGCATTTTTATTCTGAAAGCAAAAAGCCTCAGTTCACTTCTCTTTCCTGTCAAGTTCTTGATGTTTTGGTGCTTTTCTTGTTTTTGTTTTCACCCTGAATTTTGTACTTTTCTTATATACACTGAATGTGAAATAGCTTAGTGTATTTCTTTGGGGATCCAGGATTTTGCTAGGTGATACCAAGGGATGGATGTAATTCAGTGACATTTTGTCAGGCTGTTAAAGAGTAAATTTTCCTTGACTATGGCAGGAGGTAATTATTTTTTGTTTGTTTGTTTGGTTCTGACACAGGGGAAAAAAAGTGGGGGTTGCTATTTCAACTAGTCCAAGATACTTTCTCTTCTGTTTGGCAGGAAGGGAAAACACATTTTATTATTGGAATTATTGCCAGCCTTCACTTTTCCCTACAGACTTGATGCAGTTTTTAATACTATGAACATTTTTTTTCAACTTTCATTTTAAGTTCCGGAGTACATGTGCAGGATGTACAGGTTTGTTACATAGGTAAAGACGTGCCATGGTGGTTTGCTGCACAGATCAACCCATCACCTAGGTATTAAACCCAGTCTATGTTAGCTGTTCTTCCTGGTGCTCTCCTTCTCCCCGCACCCTGGACAGGCCCCAGTGTGTATTGTTCCCCACAGTGTGCCTATGTGTTCTCATCATTCAGCTCCCACTTATAAGTGAGAACATGCGGTGTTTGGCTTTCTGTTCCACCGTTAGTTTGCTGAGGATAATGGCTTTCAGCTAGATCCATGTCCCTGTAAAGGACATGATCTTGTTCCTTTTAGTGGCTGCATAGTATTCCATAGTGTATATGTACCACGTTTTCTTTATCCAGTCTACCATTGATGGGCATTTAGGCTGATTCCATGTCTTTGCTATTGTGAATAGTGCTGCAGTGAACATGCATGTGCATGCATCTTTTGGGTATATACCCAGTAATGGGATTCCTGGGTCAAATGGTAGTTCTGCTTCAAGGTTTTCGAACATTTTGCAACCTCAATGTCTTAGTGGTACTATCCTCTCTCCCTGAAGATGTCCGTGATGCACTTCTTAATCCTCTGATCCCTTCTGGCATTTTATCTGTAGTGTACCCTGTTACAATCATTCAACAGCTCATGTGGAATGTCTTCTACCTACCAAACATATTAATAGATGTGGCTTACACTCTAATGGGCCTATAGAATGGACATCTAAACAAATGATAACAATAATAAAAACATTCTATATTGCCTTTTGATATAAATAGTTATTTATGCAGATGGCTCTCAAAAGCAAGCTCTTTGAATGACATTTTTTTGCAGCCCAGATCCATACTTTAAAATATTTGGTACTTGATTAAAATGCACCAAAATAATGTAACTGCCCATTAGGCTGATTGGACTCTTTCTAGAAATTTGTTAATGAAAATTCTTAGCTACCACCTCATTCCTGAAATTTCTTTGAGACCAATGGTGAGGACCAAATCCTCAGTTCAGGTGCTGACCAATACCCAATGCCTTTGTGGTACCTGTCCTCAGATTCTGCTTCTGACAGTAAGTGGGCTCCCCAGGGGAAAAATCATCTTCACAACCGAGACTAACACCCCTCACCTATACTCCAGTATTTTTAACAAGGTCTTCAGGATTCCTTGTTGAAGAAAAAAATTAATAATCTATATTGTTCTCAACAAAAGTTTAATTTGAAGGTTATCTGATGCTGGCAAGGTTACAGGGAACGTAAATGCTTATACACTGTTAGTTGGAATGTAAATTTGTTCAGCCTCTGTGCAAAGCAGTGTGGCAATTCCTCAAAGTATTGAAATCAGAATTACCATTCAACCCAGCAGTCCCATTACTGGGCATATACCCAAAGGAATATAAGTCATTCTACCATAAACACACATGCACATGTATATTTACTGCACCACTGTTCACAATAGCAAAGACTTGGAATCAACCTAAATACCCATCAATAGCAGACTAGATAAAGAAAATGTGGTACACACGTGTTCTCACTCATAGGTGGGAACTGAACAATGAGAACACTTGGACACAGGAAGAGGAACATCACACACCGGGGCCAGTTGTGGGGTGGGGGAAGGGGGGACGGATAGCATTAGGAGATATACCTAATGTGAATGACGAGTTAATGGGTGCAGCACACCAACGTGGTGCATGTATACATATGTAACAAACCTGCACGTTGTGCACATGTACCCTAGAACATAAAGTAAAATTTAAAAAAAGAAAATGTGGCACATACACCATGAAATACTATGCAGCCATAAAAAAGAATGAGACCATGTCCTTTGCAGCAACATAGATGGAGACAGAGGCCATTATCCTACGTAAACTAACGGCAGCAACAGAAAACCAAATACCACATGCTCTCATTTATAAGCGAAAGTTAAAAAACAAGAACACATGTTGACAAAGAGGGGAACTACAGACACTGGGGCTTTCTCGAAGGTGGAGGGTGGGAGGAGGGAGAAGACAAGGAAAAAATACCTTAGTTATGCTTAGTATATGGGTCATAAAATAATCTGCATATCAAACTCCCATGATACACATTTACCTGTATAACAAGCCTCCCCACGTACCCCTGAACCTTAAATAAAAGAAAAAAAAAGGTCATTTGGAATAGACACATTTATCATCTTAATTTAAGAAAAATTCCAACAGGTAAGAATTTTTAGGCATCACTAACAAAGAGACATCATAATTATAACAATAATAATTCAAGAAGCTTCTGAATTCTTACTGTGCATTGACAGTGTGAATTTCTGCAAGTGTCAGCTCAGTCATTTTTCACATGCCTCTAGTAGGCAGGCATTGTTATACCCATTTCGCAGATAAGCCAGCTGAGGCTTGCGTAGTTTCTGGGTGAATCCTATCAGAGATCTCTTTTCCTTTAAGAAGAATTCTTTTCCAGAAAGAGTTTTAAAGTCCGTTTCAAAGAGAGGGCTGGCGACCCTACCAGTTCTCCAAACTGTCTGAAGGTTGAAGTGGATATGGATTAGGGTTAAACTGTGATAAGATTCAAGATCTGCTAGCCCAAAATATTAAGCAGGAAAGCCACTCTCACCTTCTCCTCACTGCTCTTCCTTGAGGCAAGCCATAAAACCTAGAAAGTTCACTCCCCTCACACTTCTCCCCAGAAGTAGCTCATAAGATCCTCATGTGAGCAGTACTCTTCCCACACCCAGAGGAAAGAAACTGAACACAGACAGTCCAAGAAGGATCTGAACAAATAGCCCTTGCTAAGTTCCCCCAGTGTATTACCATTATATCATACTTTTTTGTCCTCGAATCGTATTTCACCGTGACTGTCCAGTCTTCATCAAACCTAAGTATAAAAATACGCAAGCTTATCTACTCTTTGGATCTTCATTTATAAAGGCTCCCATGTCATTTAAAACTTATGTTACAAAAACGTGTATGCTTTTCTCTTGTTAGTCTGTCTTTTGTTACAGGGACCTGAGCCATGCCTCCCGTGGTGGGTCAGGAAAGAGATCTTTTCCTCCCCCAGAGCTGCAACATTCCCTAAATGTCTACACAGCATCTGGCCTTTTTGTTTGTTTGTTTTGGTTGCTGTTTCTAACCCCTATCAACTTCTAAACAACAAAGTGGTCATCTGGGACTTCACACTTATTTATTCAATGGAGTGGCCTCTATGGACATTATATACTTCTTCCATTTCCTACAATTCACTAGGAAGCTGCTGCTCAGTTTAAAAAAAAGAAAAAGTAGTAGCCACTGTCCTCAAGGGTCTTAGATATCTAAAAAGCCAAGGTGGTGAGAAATGAGAGTTGAAATCTGTTTCTTTCTCACACATTGGAGGTAAATAATGGCAGTATAGGTTTGTTGTTTATAGATCTTTGCAAAATTGTTCATTTTTACAGCCTCGTTTTTCACTTAAACTTTTTTATGTGGTCATTCAGTAGCCAGAATAAACACAATACATTGTCTGAAAAATATGTTCATGTGAAGAGCCTATTACCACCCTTAGTGAAATACCACAAAAAAAAAATTAATGAAAAGAACATCTTTTAACACAAGACCTAAGGGAAAATGAGGAAAGAAAGTACACTCCTATTTTAAAGAAAAATTATTTTCTTCTTAAATATCACTTGATTCTCATATTTTTAAAGAAATTGATGTTAATAGTGTAAAAGGCAATTCTAAATTTGTGAACAGTCTGTGCCCTGCCTAGCATCCAAGCCATCTGCATGAGATGAGCCCCCCTTCTTCATTTTCTCTTGGGCTGGAGTTCCCTGGGAGGCACAATCTGTCAAGTCTGACATCCCAGAGAATCCCCTCCCTGTTTCTCCAGGTAACTTGATGCTCTCTGACCCACCCCTAACACTTCCCACCACCCCTGTTTTAATCCCTGAATCCAGGATCGCTTTCTAATCGTACCCATCGCTTCCTTTCCTAGTACCGTCTCCTCTACAATTCCTTTGCATGGTAAACACACTCCCCTATATCCATCATATACTTCCTGAACAGTCCCACCAACAATCTTCTGACCTACAATCTGGTTCTCACCTCAAATCAGTGACCCTCACTTCCTCCACTCATGCACGTGCATTACTTACAACGTACACATCAGTGATCTCTCAGCTTGCACAATCTGAAAAGGGGGAAAATTATACCAAGAAGCCGTAAACTATGTTCTTGATATATAAAAATGGGCTTTCCATTTTACACAGGATTTAGGGTGTCTACCTATGGCCCATACAATGCTTGGCACATAATGGGTGATTACTGGGAATTTGCTGAATGAATGAATGAATGAATGAATGAATGAATGAATGAATGTAGGCATGCATTAAATCCTTTATGTTTATTACACAAAGTGTTTTATCTAAAGTGACATGAACAAAGATAGAAGGTGGAGATCAATAGGAAGAGTGGAGAAGCTGAGTAAAAAGAAGAAATGTAGACAGGCTACTTACCACATAAAGGTTTTCGTGGAAATACAGCCCCACGTCATAAAAGTTTCCGTTATGCCTGACAGAGCGTGTTCTGGTCTTCAGTTGCTCCGTTTGCCGCCACTGCAAGACACAGCCTCCCAGTCGACCAAGCAGGGACACTTTGAGGACATAAGAGCCTGGAGGAGCCTTGTCTTTAAAGCCCCTCAGGCATCTGATCCAGATTTGCAGAGGCTGAGGTGGTTGAGACCGCTCATTCTCCACAAAAGGTAGGGTTCTTGAATTACGCAGGAACTGGGTGAAACCACACAATTAGCAACAATGGGCTTCTCAGGGGGGAAAAAGGTAGACAATTATTTTTATCCAACCTGTAATTGTCAGGTATTAGCCATGATAACAGATGAGGACACAAGATATATAATTAGGGGGTCAAAAGGCAAACCTGCCATTAATGGGAGGGAAAGTTTAGTCATTTTTTCAGCATGGTATGTTAATGATCTGTGACATCAGAAACCAGTCATTTATTATAGTAAGATAGAATTAACAGGAAACCAACACTTCTAAAAACCACACAACATGCCTTCTAAGATATCTAGGGTGGGTGAACATGGGCAGTAAGCTTCAAATTTGGAGTTTGAAAGGTGACAGTCCTGACTTTAACACGAACCACTGACCATAATGCCAGGTTGATAAGCAGAGTGCAAAACAGGTCAGACTAACACCTCACCTGATGTGATACTTTCAGAGTCTCAACATGATGTCAACTTGCCTCACAGGCTTCAAAGGAGAGTCAAAAATGGCAGGGGGGAAGGAGTGCTGGGATAGTATCTGTACATGCTCTTTCCTGAAATTTAGCAGGAATTGTGTGTGACTGAGAGACACGACTCAAGAATATTTTACAGGGCATTTGAATGTCATTTTTCACCTACAGCCGAGAGAAGCAGGCCATTTTCATTTTTAATAAGTGCTGAAAAGTTTGTATACACTGATAAGATTTTTAGTGGACTATTTTTTCAGAATACACAAAAACTAAACTATGATTATTATTAATAATAACTCAAATGTAGTGAAGTCATGTTTTCTGTACTTACAAGTCGCTAATATTTTTCGGGATTATCTGACTTCAAAGGATCCTGTTATTTCGTACTTTAAGCGAAAGTAATGTCCTTTTTGGAAGCAAGTTACTACCCTCTTGGCAACCCAAGTTAGTAGCACCACCGGTTAATCTGCAGCCAACAGTAAGCATTTTAAAACCCTGCCTAGACTTTATTTTGTGAGAGATAATATGTATTTCCATATAGATAGTATGCTTCTGGAATTAAATTACAGTTAAATAAACAGTGAAACTTGTTCAGCTTTCTTTGTTTTTTTTTTTCCACACAAATCATACTTAAAAACTAATCTGAATAACAATTATTTTTGGCTTAATTAGAAAATCTTAATTAACAATAAAGACTTAACCTTAATATTTTGGTTTCCAAAAATATTTTAAAAATTAACACCATGTGAATAAATAAGACAATCTTTTTAAACCTCAAGGCAGGATTACTGATGCAGGCAGAGTGAGTTATTAAACACATTCTAAATTAAACGCCTCTATGAATTTTATACTGAAATATATTGTGATAGTTTTGCATGCCAAATGTGACATTTTGTATTTCAGATTCATCTTCTGTAGTAATTTTGGAAATGTCATACAAACAAAGATTTTGTCATTTACCAGTGGAATTACTATGCATGGCCGCTTAGCCATCTCTTCGCTAGTTCTTGTGGTTGTTTCAAGTCAGCAAGCCATAAAAAATCTTTATCTCTCTGAAACACAGCAATTTGGAAGATAATCGAATGGTGACTAGGGGGCAGAAATGCCAGTCTGAGGAATTATACCACAATCTCTCTTGCATTTACAACCTTCCTCAAAGCGAGTGTCAGCCAAGTAGGGAAAGGAGATAGAAGATTCATCAAATCTCAAGCCTTGTCTCATTTGCATGGTGGCAGGCCTGCCTCATTGTCTAGTGAGACAGAGCCTGGCCTTACTGACAACCTGTTTTGAGGAATTTTAGTAGCTTTGTCGAGAGTTTTTGGCCATTCTATTTCAGCATTGAATTCTCTAATAGATACATACATATACATACATACATATATATATATATATATATA
>NW_012103809.1:3172770-3183873 GCF_000951045.1 Mandrillus leucophaeus
TATATATGAAGACCTGCTAAAGTTTCTCTAAAGAGTCCTACAGGAGAAAAAGCACAGCAGGCAGCTGGGTCAATACAATTGATCTCATCATTTAACATTTTGCATCAGAAAAAAAGTCAGTGGCAAGAGCCTCACCTTCCAGCGGGGTCCTGCTGCTCCCTTTGAGTCATTAGTTACTTCTGTGAGGGTACCAAGCTGGGCTGCACTGTCCTTTTTACCAATATTTAGGTCTGCAATGAATGGTTGACTTGGAAATCTGCAGCAGTTAAAAGAAAGAAGGCAGATAAAAGAAAGAGAAATTGACAATGGAGTGTAACAAAAAAGTTTGCCTTTAGACTTACAACACAGTTTGATGTTTTCCTTAAACATTTTGTCAGATTAACTAGAAAGTAGGTAAACACCACATTACAGGTGCTGCAGTTAATTCAAGTCAAGGAGGCGAGTGGCTTCTGAGGTGTGGCCCTACAGGAGGTGAGTGGCTTTTAAGAGATGTGGCCCTATAAAACATAAGACTCCCTGCATCGGCCGCTGATCTCCCAAGATGTCACTTGCTTCTGAAATCATCAGAAGATCCAATATTTGATAAGACTTTTTGCCACTTTGTTTCCTATCCTCTCTACATTCAACAGACTGTTAGAGAAACTTTGAGGGAAAAAAAATCCATTATATAGATGATGAGTTGATATAACATAAAGTTTTTCTTTTCTTAATGCAGTGGTTAGAGATCGAGATCTATTTCGACTCTCGAAATGTTCCCTAGGCTTTTTTCCTCCTATTAACATTTACTGACTGTATCTTGAGGTTCTTCTTTATTGTTGACTCCTTTCTGTTGCTGTTGTCAGCTCCTCCCAACCTGAGAGGGTTCTTCTGCCTTCCCGAATTCATTTGAATTAAGAAGGATCCGCATCTCACATCTCCTGACTTAAGCTTAATTCCATCAGCAGGGCCATCTGTGACAACGACTGTACCCTCAGCAGAGGAATAGCCTTTTTGGGTCTTATTGCTGATTTAGTTGCCTGTGATACAAATGATTTTCCTTAATTTGGTTAGAGCTAACACTGACACAAGGGTTCATTAGGACACCCATTTGCTGGCAATTCAATTTCAAATTAAATACACTTTGTTGTAAATTTTATTACTTTTAAACTACTGTATCTATTGTCTTTAATGACCCTATTATATAGTTATGAAGGTAAACAGATTTCATTAGTAGACATCAAACATTTTATGTTAACCACAGTGAGATGATTTCCTCAGTTTCTTTCTTTGTTCCTTTAGCAAGAATTGTAAAGCACTTGGAAACTTTCTAAACACTTAATCTAAATAATTAGACACTAAATTCATGATTATAATCCTAAAGATAAAAAGAAAAAAAAACAGTCCCTGGTTAGAATCTCAGTTCTTTGTAATTAAAGATTTTCTAAAAATACCTTCCTTAAAGTGAAAAAGGAGCACAATGCACTTTGAAAGGTTAAGTCACAGCTGTAACCTGATACCAGGTACCCGGAGACAAGACTAGGGATGTGTGTCCCCTTGGAGCAGCCATATTCTAGGTCAGGAACCAGATCTAGGCATCAGTTCACTTTTGCATTAGGTCCTAAGGCATATTATTATTTTTGTTTTCTCTCTTCTAGAGCACATCTTAATTTTGTAACTGTGTATGTCTTTGTGCATTATTTAAAAATGTTTTAATTATACTGAAAAACACCACCACCACCGACACACACAAAAAAATCACCCATTAACCTACAGCCCAGAAATAACCACTGGAAAAATACTGGCTTCTATTCTTTATAGCTGAGTAGCAAGACACATTGTTAAAAAATTTTTTCTTTACATAACGAGACTGATGCTATAAATAATACTATCTTTTAACTTGTATTTTTTGCTTTGTATGTCATGGGCATTTGCCATGAGAGTATTATTATTTTTTTTTTGCTAACATATAATTTTTAGGTATTATCTAGTATTCTAGGTGTCTACCATAATTTATTTAAATGATCCCTTATCGTTGGATATTTAGGTTAGTTCCTATTTTCACTATTGAATGTTAGCCTCTAATGAACTCTGTCACATATAAAGTCTTGTAGGTATCTTAGTATCAAGTTCTATCATTGGAAATGCTCGGCATAGGAGGCATGCTGTTCTCCATCTCACTCATCTCTGCCTTGAGCTACCTAATCATTGAAATGATGCCTTAGTGATCCTGTCTGCACAACCTATTTTCTCAGACATTAGATAGTCCTCACAGGGAGACAGGTCCAACTCCAAGTGATATCTTATTTGCACTGCTGCTAGGGTTAGAAGTTCAAGAAAATGTCTATGAGTAAGCAGCACTAATGTACTTCCAACCTGGCACTATGGACATTGTGAATCAGATAATTCTTTGTTGCAGGACTATCTGGCACACTGTAGAATGCTCAGCAGGATTCCTGGTCTCTACTGACTAGATCCCACTAACATCTCTCCAGTCCAAGTCCTAACAATCAAAAATAACTCCAGACATCACCAAATGTTCCCCGGGGGCAACACTGATCCCTGCTGAGGCCCACTGGTATACAATACTAACTAGTATTTATTAAATCCTGCATGCTCAAGGCACTCTCTCAAATACATCGTATTTCTTATCTTATTTAATCCTTAAAATAATCCGATACGGTATTCTTATTTCTGATTAACTGACGAGAAACGGATGCTGACTACCTTCTTTTGACTATCATAAGGGTAGAAGCTGAGATTCAAAGTGAGACCGTCCAACTTGAGAACTGTCCGTCACCCTGCAACCTGCTGCTTCTGCGTCTTCTATACATGAACGGAGGAGGGGCGGCTGCCATATCCAAACCTGAAAGTTCCCACACTGAACCAAGGATTTTGATACTTTCTAGGAGATAAATAAGATATGACTCCCAGCTATATTACCATTCCTATAATGCTCCATTCCCAAATAACATATGGATGACTGGGCCCAGATGTATCCCAGGATGAAATGGGGTCATGCTTCCCAAAAACCTGATTCTTCAGGTGAGATGAGCTAGGAGGTCTCTATCATCTATAATTGGCCCATACTTAATCAGTAGCAAAACATGTATGCAAAATAAATAAAATGCATTAAATCTAACATTAAGGGACATACGTCTCAAATGTTTTGCCAGTCTTTAAAAGTGACATAGGAATGTATTCGTTGAGTCCTTCCCCTTCGAATTTCAAATCCTGCATGAAATAAAATAGATATAAAATTAAATGGATTCAAAACACACTTGAAACGTCTATGTAAAAGTTGGATTTTCTGATACCAGCTATGCTGACCCTCAAGATTAAGCTTCCCAGAGACAAATAAGAACATGAGAATTATACTTTTAACAGTCACCTTATTATAGTATCTGATTTTTCTTACTTACCTAGTTACTTTTCAGCCAGAAAGGCAAAGGGAATAGTAAACAGCATTAAAAAAATGGGATAAATACTTTGATCCCAGGACAGCTTTCTCTGTCTTTTCCTATTTTTATTTTCCTCTCTCTTTCTCACATTCACACACACGTCCCACAGTGGTATGGTTTTAGATCATCTAAATGAACATATGGCTAGATGTGTAAGATGCTAGAGATGTTAATAATAATTTTATTCATATAATTTATTATTCAATCCACGGCATTTGGGGGAAAGGGGGAGAAACAATTATGCATGCTAGGATAACAGGCATGAACTTGCACTATGCAAACTATAATATAAAACTGTTAATAATACTATTAATAATAATCCTGTAAGGTTACATACAAGCAAATATCAACATTTTCAGTGAAGGTGAATGATGGGGGTGGGAGTACAGAGAGAGAGAGCATGCACTCAATATGGAAGCAGCAATCTTCAATAACCTAACGTCAAAATGACACACCATGACTTCTGCTGTGTGCTTTGGTCACACAGATCAATGCTGATTCAACATAAGAGGGAGCGATACAAAGGTGTGAATAACAGGAGACCAAGATCACTGGTTCATAGCAGTTACGATATCCAGACAAGGAAATGTCAAAGGTTGTTTAATGAAGTCTCAAGTCCTGAGAATAATTCTCCACAGCTCTTGCCTCTACCTTCTGTACTCTTGGTTCTGTCATCTGAATCTTCCTTTTTTCATGAAAGGTAGCACATCTTGGAAGCTAAGTCATTTTCTTAACTTGCTTTCTGCCATAGAATTTAAAGGTCCAAAGACCTCTTTTCATCTTGTTTTCTCTGTGTCCCTTTTAGTCAAATATGTGATTTTTCTGCTTGTATAATTCTTTTAAAAACTTTGTGGGTCTCCTACGAATCTTATTGGAGTCTACTATATTAGACAAAAGACAAATTTATAAATCTTTTCAAAAGAAGACAAGTCTTAGGGCTCCCACCAACAGGATGAAGGGCAATGCCTTAAGCTCCCTAGAAATCCTACTGCTTGATTGAGAGGAATTGAGGCAACCCTTCATCTCTGTAGAATGCCTTGAGTCTCAATGAATACAATTCTGAGGCACTACCTTTGATATTTCTGAGGTCTTAAAAGATTTGATGGTGTGCTCTCAGCCTCATCCATGAATCATATTTTCCTGGCATGTGATCTTTGCTCAGAAGCCACTTCTTCCTTTGAGCATTGTTTGCTATCTTGGGAGGCTGAGAATTCTTAAAACCATAAAGTCATTACTCATTTTATCAGTCCTTTCTTCAGTTTCTCTCTCTTCTCTCACATTTTGCTATAAGCATTAAAAAGAAACCAGGCAGTACTTGAGATTCTGTGGTCAGGGATCTCTTTAGCTAGGTCATCCAGGTTATAAAGCACATTTTCTACTTTTCACATAACTGAAAACGGCAGTGTTGCTAAACACTCTGACACTCCACAAAAAAGATTTCCTCTCCTCCATTTCCCAATGATATTTTCCTCACTTTCTTGAAAGCCCTCACCCCATTTCTTGAAGACCATAAGGTTTCCAGACACATCTTCTTTGAGTACTAGAAGCCTAACACTCTCCTCAAAACCCACTGTGCAGCTTCAATGCACTCCACCTCCAGGTGCCAAAATATACATTAGTAATTTATCACTTTATAACGCATTTCTCCAAAAATTAGACAGTTAAAACAACAAATCTCATATAATTTCTGGAGGTCAGAAATTCAAAAGCCACTTAGCTGTGTTTTCCTGGCTCAGGGTCGCTCATGAATCTGCAATCAAGCTAATAGCTGGGTGGGAAGCCAGGTCAGGGGTCAAATGAGGCTGCAGAGTCTGTTTCCTGGCTGAGTCACTTGTTTGTTGGAAGGCCTCAGTTTGTGGCTATTGGCCACATGGGCCTTATCACATGGGCCTCTCCACAGGTTACTCACAGGATGATAGTTTACTACCCCACAGCAAAAAATGAAATACGTCTAATAGAAAGTTCTACACATATCCACAAAAAAGGACTAACACATTTACTGAGATGGGAAAGATAGAGGAAGTAACGAACAGGGTTTTGAGAGGTAAAACTGAAGCATCCCAATTGGACATGTTAAATTTGAAGTGTTTTTGAGATACTCAAATGAAGTGGTAAGTAGGAGTGTGATACATGGTTCTAGAAGAAAAGATCAGAGCCTTTGGCTATCACCAGCAACAATTACGTGTTGGAAATTAAGGAAATCACCCTGTAAGACACCCCTAAGCACAATTGTATGCATTATATTATTTATTTCTTTGTCTATGTTACATTATTTAATCCCCACAAAAACCCAATGATGTATATGCTTTAGTGTCATAATTATTTCATATATAAGTAAACTGAGGCTTACAAACCTTAAGGCATTTGCCCAAGGTTACAGTATGTGGTAGAAGCTAGAGTTGACTCTCTGTGATTCAGCCCTTATTCAGTGTGACTGGTCTTTCATGTAGTCATTTATTGCCTTCCTGGAAGATACATTCACAGGGTAACAGATTTTTTGGTGTTTGGTTTTTTTCTTCACTTACTTGACCCCTATAGATTTTCTATGACTAGGTCATAACAAATCCCCTTGTGAAAACAATTAAAGGTTAAATCAGTGGATGTATATGGCCCTTTGGAAACAAATAGGAAGGGCTAGATGGTAAAATCTTATTAAATCTTATGACATTTCCCTTTGTACCATTCATTTTCCAAAAAGGGTCAAATACAGCAAGCATGGTTTACAAAGAGAATGAACTCCTTCACCAAGCCAATTATTTGCAAATCTTCTCAAGTATTTGAGAAGCATTAATTTTTAGTGAACTAAAATGTATCTCTTCATTAAAGAAGATTTTATCACAAACTTTATTATGTAATAATTATTTCATGCAGCTTTAGTCATAGTTTCACTTTTATATAAAAGTAATTCTTCTGTTATATAAAAATTTACTATGGAGTACTTTGCAGCCTGGACTTTTACTTATCAATCTAAATAAGTGATGGTTGACTGTAACTGGGGAACACAAAGGAAACAATTTGGCAAAAAATACCAGTAAATATTGTTGATCAACCAGAAATTAAGATAGTAATGTTCTACTTATTCAAGTAACATCCAAACAAAATTCAAAAGATTCCTGGTTATCACTGAGGAAGTTAAATATTGTTTTCCAAAATTACCTGTCTAGATTTCTCTAGCCTGGATCACCTTTTCCAACAGCAATATGAAGAAATGGCACGGAGAGTGCAAGATTGCTCCAGAGGCTTCTTTCTTCAAAAGAAACAAAACAGTCCCTCCAAATGTTGCCAGATTTCCCATAAATTGCTATAAATCCTATTTTTAATTCCTTAACTCTCTTTTGGACAAGCAGCAAAAATCATCAAAGAACAGATTAAGTTCTACAAACTAGGTGGTTGCTACTTTTCATTTCATCTACTATTGACTATTTCACTTGGATATTAATATTCATACTCATGATCTTCTTGTTTGTGGTAATGGCTAGTATAGGCGAGAAGGAAAAAATAAAGGACATAATTCTAGTAAATATTCACTGACTACCTCTAATGTGCCAGGCATTAATCTAAGGACTTTATATGTACCAATCAACAGAATCCTCACATTAACCTTTCAGGTAGATACTATTGTTATCTCCATTTTACAACCAACGAAATGGCAAGAGCAAGGGGACATCAGGCCTAGAGAGCTGACCTCCAAAGCATCGTACCTAACCGCTATATTAATGAGTTCTGAGTTTCATATTCTGATTATATTTTAGATAATTGAACAAACTCTATTCCAAAACAATGGTTTGTGTGCAAACATATAGGAAATCATTCCCACACTGCAATTACTTATTTAGAAATAAAAATAACCTAACCCTATATGGAAAATTATTTCTTCATTGGAACTCCTATCAAATTCATTAAGCCTCAGTAAATATCAAAAACAGTAATATTAAAATTATCTTTGAATTCAATGTCAATTTTTCAATTTTCTTGTTAAAACTAAAAACATACATGAACCATGCTACCAAGCAATGTAAACAACATATTTCAGTAAAATATTGTATAACAATAGATAAGAATCTGAATTTCTATGTAGAAATGCTCTCCTTTGTCAATTAAACTTTCTTTATTTTTTCTTTTAAATATTTTAATTTTCTCTCCATTTAAAAAAAACACACATTTAAGTACACAGGTAATAGCAACTTTTATACTTGTCAATCCAATATATATCAAGGATACACATGTGTGGTATAATTAATAACTCTACTACAATGATTGAAAATGTGTATACGTGATTGAAATAAAAATCCAAAGTTTATATCACAGGCAAGACTAGATTGTTTCCTTTGAAGAGTAAACTCTATGAAATAATTCCCCTTAAATATAGCCTCTGTGTTATATGGTTAACAGCACTCACAAAGTAACTTAGATTGAAGAATTAACCTAATAATCATCAAGCTAAAGAATAAATTGCAATAAAGCCTTGGAAAAACTTAAATAGTTGCATTCCCACCAGATGAAAGGAAGTATGTTTACCCAAATCCATAAGAATGTTCAGGACACTTAACGCCTACGGGCGTTTTTCATTCCTAGATGTTTGGAGTCTGGCCTGGAGAAGGAGAAAGAAAAGTTCTAATTGTCAAAAGTTTTTGATAAGAAGCTAACCAAAAGAAAGTTTGTCTAAAATAGAGTGTTATTGACTGGAGAAATAGTCTCAGGACATGGTGAGAATTGCAAACTTTAGGACTTTTTTCTAAGTTTTAAAAAGTTCCAGCAATCCCTTAATTTAAAACAGCTACAAGCAATTTGATAATAAGTATCAGAATTAAAACTGAAGAAGGATTAAAGATGGCTGCGTAGATATAGCTGGAATTTGCTTCTTCCACAGAGAGGAAAATATGAAGTTCCTTCACACTTTCAACAGATCTTTTGAGAGAAAATACTGAAATGTAATTAAGAGGAGACAATAGACACTGTGGTTGAAAAAGGAGGAAGCAGCACTGCCTGCTTGGTGCTGCCTCGCATCAGGACCAGATCCCAGACCCAGACTGGACCCAATAAAGGAGAAAGTGAAGGAACCTCAGGATACCACATTCCTGCCACAGACTACTGAGATCCTAGTTACAAGTGTTCCTACAACCTGCAGACCTTTGGACTGGCAGGGGGAACTACCTGGAGAATATGTAGAAGCATTACTTGAACGCCTGCAGAGCCCAGAAAGCTTCAGTGTGCTGGGCAACTGCAGCAAAAGGTGACTCTGGGCACCTACTCTCCAAGACTCTGCATCCTGCCCTGGGTGACTGCAGCTCCTGCTGTCTGTCCAGCTGGGAGAGAGTGGGGACTGGGATGATTACGCACCCAAGACAGGCCTGGCTGCCATTGCAGTGGGACCTACGTGCATCTGAACTGCATGCCCCCATGCCTGCCAGTCCCTCACAAGACTGCCTGCCTGGCCATTCCCAGAGGAGTAGAGGTATGGGGGCCCCACAGCATAGCCTCCATCACACTGCCTGGGTGGTTTGTTGGCAGCCTAGGAGCAATTTACTCTCCAAATCACATCCAGTGTTTGACCCTGAGGAGCCAAAGGACAAAACTACTGGCACAGTCCCAGTTCCCCAGGAGCCAATCACACCACCTTTGGGTATAGGGAAGAGATTTGTGAACTGTCCCAAGGTGGGGAGGAGCTCCCACTGTCAAAACACAGAGAAGAGTGTGCAGTGGTGCTCCCTTCACAAAACTGGACTAGGAAGGATGTGGGCTGAAAGCTCAGTTTCTGCCACAGGAAGCCTTGAGGTCTGGGATGCCTGGGATAGTGCGGTGATCTGGGTGCAGATACCTTGGAACTAGCCTAACAAGTCAGGCCTGTTGCTAGTGACAGAAACCCACCTGCATAGAGGTGTCAGAGCAGAGCTGAACAGGCCCTATGGACCCTACCTTCTGAGCTGAAAACCATGGCCACCCCTCTTTCCCTGACATGCCCAGGAGGAGTGCCTCCCTAGAGGGTTGTCCAAGTGGCCTGAGGACTTGCCCAAGACCCCTGCAAGCATGCAGCACTCAGAGAGCCTGGTAATAGGCTTGCACAATCCAGCTCCACCTAGCTATCCCTGCCTAGCTTTGCCCCCTCCAGCCCCTTAGCAGCAGAGTGCAGAATGAGACCCCTGAGAGCCCCATGTCTGGTCCACTGCCAGGGACACCCTGGTATTGCTCTCATCAACAAAGGCCAAGTAAAAATTCCAGTCATCACTGCAACTGCATCTCACCCACAAGCCCCACTTAATGACGTGGATGCCAAACTGCATGACTCATCACAACTTCTGCTGACATCACTGTACAGCGCTCAGCCAGTTCTTACCTGCAAGTGCCACCTCCTGGCCTGACGGTTGAACTGCCCAACCCAATTTAATTTCTGCTGACAGAAGTGCACACTGCTGGGGAATGAGATAGGTCTCTTGAGACCTCCAACTCCCCATTGCTATAGGAGACAGTAAGCCTGACCACACACACTTGAGAAAACCACTATACTAAGGATGTCTATAACCGAGGAATTCATACCATGCCTTAGTCTGCTAAAAACACATAGAAGCAAAACCAAAAGACCCTATGCAACATATGGAGCAGTCATAGCCTTAAGAGGGGAAGAAAAAAAAAATCCCACCTGAATAAAAGTAAATCCAAAAGTAAGAACTGACATATAGGAAAGAACCAGCACAAAAACTCCAGCACCATGAAGAAACAAAATGTTGTGACATCCCCAAAGTGCAACTCTAGCTCTCTAGCAATGGATCCTAACCAAAATGGAAACTTTTAAATGACAGGTAAAAAATTCAAGATACAAATTGCAAAGAAGTTCAGTAAAATCCTAGAGAAAGTTAAAAAGTAATACCAAGAAACACCAAAATAAACCAGGAATTGAAAGACAAGCTAGATATGTTTTTTTAAAAACAAAGCACAACACAATTTCTGGAAATGAAAAACTTACTGAAGGAATTTCAAAACACAGTTGAAAGCTTTAATAATAGATTATGCCAACCCAGAAGAAAGAATTTCAGAGCTTGAAGAACAGTCTAATTACCCAGTCAGACAAAATAAAGAAAAAAAATGTTGAAAGAAAAACAAAGCTTTTAAGAAATATGAGATTATTCAGAGCAACCAAATGTGACTTATAGGCATTCCTGAGGAAAAGAAGAAAAAGAAAGTAACTTGGAAAATATGTTTGCGATAATAATTCAGAAAAATTTCCCTAATTGTGCTACAGATGTAGACACCCAGAAACAAGAAATTCAGAGAACACCTTAAGACCCTATACAAAATGAACATCACCAAGGTATATAGACATCAAACTATCCAAGGTCAAAATAAAAGAGCAAATCTTAAAGGCAGCTAGACATAAGTGTCAAATAATCTGTAAAGGGGATCTCACAAGACTGTGAACTTCTCAGAAGAAACTTTACAAGCCAGAAGACGTTGGGGGACTATTTTCAGCCTTGTTAAGGAGAAAAACTGCCAGCCAAGAATTTTTTTTTTTTTTTTTTGAGACAGAGTCTCGCTTTGTCTCCCAGGCTGGAGTGCAGTGGCATGATCTCAGCTCACTGTAGGCTCTGCCTCCTGGGTTCATGCCATTCTCCTGCCTCAGCCTCCTGAGTAGCTGGGACTACAGGCACCCACCACCACACCTGGCTAATTT
>NW_012103809.1:3183923-3195434 GCF_000951045.1 Mandrillus leucophaeus
TTTAGTAGAGACGAGGTTTCACCGTGTTAGCCAGGATGGTCTCGATCTCCTGGCCTTGTGATCCACCCGCCTCAGCCTCCCAAAGTGCTGGGATTACAGGCATGAGCCACCACATCCAGCCAGCCAAGAATTTTATATCCTGCCAAACTAAGCTTCATAAGTAAGGAGAAATAAACTTTTTCTCAGACAAGCAAACGATAACAGAATTCATCACCACTAGACCAGCTCTATAAGAAATGCTCAAAGGAGTTTTAAACATAAAAAATGAAACGATGATACTCACCATCAAAAAAAAGCACATGTAAGTAGAAAGATCACAAATCTTATAAAACAATTACAAAATTGAGACTCCAAGGCAACTCACTAACAATACTGTGACAGAAACAAAATCTCACATATCAATATTCATGTTGAACATAAATAGCCTAAGAACTGCACTTCAAAGATACAGGCTAGCAAATTGGATCAAAAAACAAGATCCAACCATCTATTGCCTATAAGAGACACTTACAAATTCACAGTAAAGAGGTGGAAAAAGATATATCACACAAATGGAAAACAAACACAATCAGAAATAGCTATTTTTACATCAGATAAAAACAATTTAAACCAATAACAGTTTTTTTAAAAAAAAGATAAAGAAGGGCATTATATAGTGATAAGGGGTTCAATGCAATAAGATTCAACTATCATAAATACATATGCACCCAACAACAATCACTGAAATTCATAAAACAAATACTACTAGACGTAAAAAAAGAGATTGGCACTGAAATGTTAGTAGGGGACTTCAACACTCTACTCCACAGTGTGCAGCAAAATGTCAACAAGGAAACTCCGGACTTCACCTGGACTCTAAACCTAGTAGACATTTACTGAACATTCTAACCAATGACTCCAGAATACACACTTTTCTCATCTGCATGTGGAACATTCTCCAAATTAATCATATGCTTGGCCATAAAACAATGCTCACAAAATTAAAAAAAAATCAAAAGCATCACTGGTATCTTCCCAGGCCATAGTAGAGTAAAATTGGAAATCAATACTAAGAGGAACTGTCAAAATTTACACAAGGATTGAGGTGATGGCTATCCCATTTACCTTGTTGTGATTATCACACATTGCATGCCTGTATCAAAAAAAAAAAATGAAATAAATGAAAATAGAAATACAACATACCAAAACCTCTGTGATGCAATACAAGCAGTTCAAAGAAAAATGATTATAGCATTAAATGCCCACACCAAAAAGATGGATATAAAATTGACAACCTAACATCACATCACAAGGAACTAGGAAAAACAAGCAAACCAAACCCAAAGCTAGCAAAAGAAAGGAAGTAACAAAGATTCTTCAAAGCAGAACTCTATGAGATTGAGGCCAAAAAAAAATGATACAAAGGGTCAACAAAATGAAAGCTTTGTTCACCGAAAAGATAAACAAAATCTATAGACAGCTATCTAGTTTAACCAAGGAAAAAAGAGAGAAGATTCAGATAAGCACAATCAGAAATGATAAAGGTGACATCAAAACTGATGCCAGAACTAATGAAAGGTCATCAGAGATTGCTATGAATAACTCTACAGTCACAAACTAGAAAACCCAGAGGAAATTGTTAAATTTTTGGAAACATACAATCTCCCAAGATGGAACAAGAAAGAAACTGGAATCATGAACAGACCAATAATGTCCTGAAATTAAATCAGTAATTTTAAAAAAACTTTCCAATAAACAAAAGTGCAAGACCAGATGGATTCTGCCAAATTTTACCAGATCTACAAAGAAGAACTCGTACCAATCTTTCTGAAACTATTCTAAAAACTTGAAGAGGTATTCCACTCTTACCCATTCCACAAAACCAGTGACATCTTGATATCAAAATCAGACAAAGACACCACAGAGAAAGAAAACTATAGGCCAATACTCCTGATGAAGACAGATTTTTAAAATCCTCAAGAAAATACTAGCAAACCGAATCCAATAGCACATCAAAAAGATAGTTTGCCCACTACCTCATGGAAGTGCTTTCACCCAAGGTCCCCATACAACCTCACCAGAAAGCTTTCACTCTCAACCCCCAATGGAGCACTGTTGTCAACAGTCTAGGAGCACCTTCCCCTTCACTCACTCCCAAACACAAAAATGCAGCTGCTACTTGACCTCAAGGAACCAGAGGACAAAACCAAGAACCTGGTCCCAGGCCTCAGTGTTACAGCATGTAGTCTAGTAGTGACAAGCCTTGGCCCTACCTCTGAAAGCATCCAGAAGAAAAAAAAAATTGACTATACTGAACTTGCACCACAGTCAAACCCTCAAGGGCAATCAATAACAGAAAAGCAAATAGCCTCATCCAAACAACAGCAAGATAAAAGAATAAAGGTGTATCATCCCTCACAGATGGGGGAGAAAAAAAACAGTGCAAGAAATCTGGCAACTCTAAAAGTCAGAGTATCTTCTTACCTCCAAATGATCACACTAGCTCCCCAGCAATGGTTCTTGATGAGATCAAAATGACTGAAATGTCAGAAAGAGAATTCAGAATCTGGATGGCAAAGAAGCTCAATAAGATACAACAAATGATTGAAACCCAATCCAAGAAAAACAGTAAAATGATCCAAGGGTTGATAGAAGACATAGCCATTTTTAAAAAAGAACCAAACTGAATTTCTGGAAATGAAAAATTTACTACAGGAATTTCATTATACAACTGGAAGCATTAACAACAGAATAGACCAAGCTAAGGAAAGAATCTCAGAACTCAGAGACTGCACCTTCAAAGCAATGCAGGAAGAGAAAAATAAAGAAAAAAGAATTTTAAAAACTGAACAAAACTTCCTAGAAATATAATATGTAAAGAGACCAAATCTATGACCCACTGGCATTTCTGAAAGAGAAGATAGAGCAGACTACTTGGAAAACATATTTGAAGATCTGCTCCATTATATAATTTTACCAATCTTGTTAGAGAGGTTGACATGCAAATTCAATAAACTCAGAGAACCCTTGTGAGATACGACATAAGATGACCATCCTCAAGACACATTGTCATCAGATTCTCCAAGATCATTATGAAAGGAAAAGATTTTTAAAGCAGCCAGAGAGAAGGGACAGGTTATTTACAAAGAGAAACCCATCAGGCAAACAGTAGACCTTTCACCAGAAACCTTACAAGCCAGAAGAGATCTGGGTGCCCATTTGTAGCATCCTGACAGAGAATAAATTCCAGAAAAGAATTTCATATCCCACCAAATGCTCTTAAGTGAAGAAGTAAATTGCTTTGAGGCAATCGAACATTAAGGGAATTTCTTGCCACTAGACCTGCCTTGTGAGAGCTCCTAAAGGAGTGCTAAACATGGAAATGGAAGAATGATATTTGCTACCAAAAATATCACACTAAAATGCATAGCTTATTGACACTATAACTCACCTGTACAATCAAGTATATATAACATAAGTTAACAACACGATGACAGGATCAAATCCTCACATATCAGTATTGGTCTTAGATGTTAACAGACTTAATGTCCCACTTAAAAGTCAGAGTGGAAAGTTGGATAAAAAAGTAAGACCCAACTGCATGCTGTCTTCAAAAGACCCATCTCACTAGTAATGACACCCATATGCTCAAAGTTAAGGGATGAAGAAAGATCTATCAGACAAATGGAAAACGAAAAAAGAGTAAGGATTGCTACTCTTATCTCAGATAAAACAGACTTTAAATCAACAGTGATCAAAAAGAACAAAGAAGGACATTCAAAATGATAAAGGTTTAAATTCAACAAGAGGACTTAACAATCCTAAATATATATATGCACCCAGCATTGGAGCACCTAGATTCTTAAAACAAGTCCTTAGAGATCTTGGAAGAGATTTACATAACCAATAATAATGGGAGTCTTCAACACACCACTGACAGCAGAAGATAGATCACTGAGGCAGAAATTTAACAAAGACATTCTGGACTTCAACTATAACAGTTGACCAATTGAACCTAATGGATATCTACAGAATACTCCAACCAACAACAACAAAATACACATTCTTCTCATCCACAAATAGCACATTCTTTAAGATCAACCACGTGCTCAGCTATAAAGCAAGTCTGAACAAATTTTAAAAAATGAAATTATACAAACCACATTCTTAGACTATAATGCAATAAAAATAGAAACCAGTACCAAGAAGATCTCTCAGTGCCATACAATACATGGAAGTTAAACAATCTGCTCTTGATTGACTTTTGGGTAAATGACAAAATTAAGGCAAAAATAACAAAAAAATCATTGAAATGAATGAAAACAGAGGCCACAACATACTAAAATCTTTAAGACACAGCTAAAGCAGTGCTAAGGGGAAAGTTTATAGCACTAAATGCCTACATCTAGAAGTTAGAAAGATGTCAAATTAACAACCTGATATGGCATCTAGAGGAACTAGAAAAACAAGAGTAAACCAACCCAAAAGCTAGGAAAAGGAAAGAAATAACTAAAAGTCAGATCTAAACTGAATGAAATTGAGATGTGAGAATCTATACAAAAGATCAACAAACCCAAAAGTTTTGTTGAAATTTGAAAGAATAAACAAGATTGATAGACCACTATTAATATAAAGAAAAAAGAGAAGATCCAAATAAACACAATCAGAAATGATGAAAGTGACATCACCATCAACCCCGACAGAAATACAAGAAATCCTGAGACTATTACGAATACCTCTATGCACACAAACTAGAAAACCTAGAAGAAATAAAAAAATTTCTTGAAACACACAACCTCCCAAGATTCAACCAGAAATAAATTAAAATTCTGAATAGACTAACAACAAGTTCAGAAACTGAATCAGTAACAAAAAGCCTACTAACAGGAACAACAACAACAACAAAAAACAAACCCTGGGACCAGATGTATCCACAGCTGAATTGTACCAGATGTACAAAGAAGAGCTAATTCCAATCTTTCTGAAACTATTACCAAAAAAAATCGAAGTGAAGGGACTCCTCCCTAACTCATTCTATGAAGCCAGCATCCCTGGCTTTTTTCCTGACAAGGGAAAAAAAAAAAAAAGAAAACTTCAGGCCTATATCCTTGATGAACATAGACACAAAAATCCTCAAGAAAATACTAGCAAACTAAACTACTAGTAGCATATCTAAAAGTTAATTCATCACAATCAAGTAAGCTTTATTCCTGAAATGCAAGGTTGGTTCAACATATGTAAATCAATAAACATGATGCACCATGTAAACATGACTCACCACATAAACATAATTAAAGACAAAAACCACATGATCATCTCAATAGATTCAGAAAAGCTTTTGATAAAATTTGAAATCCCTTCATGTTAAAAAACACTCAAAAATTAGACATTGAAGGAACATTCTTCAAAATAATAACAACCATCTATGACAAATCCACAGCCAACATCATACTGAATGGGCAAAAGCTAAGAGCATTCCCCTGAAGAACTGGAAAAAGAAAAGGATGATCATTCTCTCCACTCTGGAAGTCCTAGCCAGAGAAATCAAGAAAGAGAAGGAAATAAAAGGCATCTAAATAGAAAGAGAGGAAATTACACTCTCTCTCTCCACAGATAATAGGTTACACAGACACTGTGTAGGAAACCCCACAGACACTGCCAAAAGGCTTCTAGAACTGATAAATGACTTCAGCAAAGTTTCAAGATAAAAATCAATGTATAAAAATCAGCAGCATTTCTATACACCAGTAACATTCAAGCTGAGAGCCAAATCAAGAATACAATCCCGTTTACAATAGGTGGAGAAATAATAAAATACATAGGAAAACAGTTAACCAAGGAGATGAAAGATCTCTACAGAGAGAATTTCAAAACACTGCTGAAATAATTCAGAGAAGCACAAACAAATGAAAAATATTCCGTGCTCATGAATAGGAAAAATCAATATTCTTAAAATGACCATACTGTTCAAAGCAATTCACAAATGTAATGCTACTCCTATCAAACTACCAATGCCATTTTTCATGGAATTAGAAAAAAACTATTATAAAATCTGTATGGAACCAAAAAAAGAGCCTGAATAGCCAAGGCAAGCCTAAGCAAAAGGAATAAAGCTGGAGGCATTACATTATTCAACTTCAAACCATACTACAAGGCTACAGTAACAAAAACAGAATGGTACTAATAGAAAAACAGAAACATAGACCTATGGAACAAGAAAGAGAACCCAGAAATAAAGCTGCACACCTACAACCACCTGATCTTTGACAAAGCCAACAAAAAAAGCAATGGGATAAGGATTCCCTATTCAACAAATTTTGCTGGAATAACTGGCTTGCCACATGTAAAAGATTGACACTGGACCCCTACCTTTCACCATAAACAAAAATTAACTCAAGATGAATTAAATATTTAAATGTAAGACCTTGAACTATAAGAATCATAGAAGAAATCTAGGAAACACCGTTCTGGATATTGGCTTTGTGAAAGAATGGGAAGAATGACTAAGTCCTCAAAAACAATCGCAATGAAAATTGACAAGTGGACCCTAATTAAACTAAAGAGTTTCTGCACAACAAAATAAGTTTTCAACAGAGTAAACAGAAAACCTACAGAATGGGGGAAAATACAAAGTATGCATGCAAAAAAGGTCTAACATCCAGAATCTAAAAGGAAGATAAACAATTGAACAAGCAGAAAACCAAAAACTCTGTTAACAAGTGGGCAAAATGTAGGAACATATACTTCCAAAGGAAGACATACAAGTAGCCAACAAACATGAAAAAATGCACATCACTAATCATCAGAGAAATGCAAATTAAAACCACAATGAGATACCATCTCACATCAGTCAGAATGGTTATTATTAAAAACTCAAAAAAAAGAAGATGTTGGTGAGGTTGAAGAAAAATTGGAACACATAAACTGTAGTGGGAATGTAAATTAGTTTATTCACTGTGGAAAGCAGTGTACCCATATGTTTATCATATATCTGTTCACAATAGTGATGTCATGGAAGCAACCTAAGTGTCCATCAATGAATGATTGAATAAACAAAATGTGGTATATATACTCATGGAACACTGTGCAGCCATAAAAATGAAATCATGTCCTTTGCAAAAACATAGATGGAGCTGGAGGTCACTATCTTAAGTGAAATAACTCACAAACAGAAAATCAAATACCTCATGTTTTCACTTATAAGTGGGAGCTAAATGATGGGTACACATAGACATAAAGATGGAAATAATGGACACCAGGGACTCCAGAATGGGGAAGGGTAGGAGGGGGTGAGGGTTAAAAGAATTACCTATTGGGTACAATGTTCACTATTTGGGTGATAGGTACACTAGAAGTCAAAATCTCACCAATACTCAATATATCTACGTAACAAATCTGCACATGTACCTTCTAAATCTAAAAGCAAAGCAAAACAAAAAGGATGTTCAAGTACTTTAAACTCCGTAATTTTTTTCCTCATACCCCAGAGCAAGGAGTGAAGACTATCACAATCAATGAAGAAACCCCCAAATTCTTTCCCCATACATAGATCACTCTTGACGAGTTTGACACACTGTGATATGTAATACTTGCCACACAATGGCTCCAATGCTATTTTGTCTTTTAGTAATTTTTAATCTGCTACTTGAAAAGACAAAAAGTATCACAACTTCCAAAGATAAACAAAATTGAAGTCTGTCATCTTCAAATATAAAAGTGACAATCATGTTTTTAAGTTTTCATAATGAAACAATGAAAGTATCTCTAAGTTGACTTTTCCTTCTATACTACCTTCTACTTGACACTAATGAAAGTCATATCCCTCAACCAGAGAAGAATGGGTTTTCCATGAGTACACAGGAAACTAGGGGGAAAAAACAGGTTGGGAAGGTATGTGATGTGATTCTAAGAAATGTAAAATCAAATATGAAACAAATATTCAGGCACAGAGTAGGGAAGATATGAGACCTAAGGAATAATATATCACTTTATAAATTAGTGAAAGTTTTCATTAGTGACAAATTCCCTGAATCTATTTAATTTTAAATCTGTTTTCAAATAGCCACTCTACTGAGTTGCACCTTTGAGCCAGGAAAAAAAAGAATGTGTTTTTGACATCAAATATCACATTATGCTTTGTGTCTTTCAACTAGAGAAAAGTAACTACCAATGATCTCATGCCATTAAGATTCTTTCTACATATATCCTGTTTTTTAGTAGAAATTATATTTTAGAGAAAACAAAAGATTCAAAAATAAATAATTGCTTCCAGGAGGTAGCAGTGGGACACATCTTTCTGTAAAATGCCTCTGGTACATCCGACCCAGTTAATATGTCGAGATGACTTACAGGACAGAATATGTAAGGGATGATCCTGATTGGATTCTGATTTGGACAAACACGCAATCAGCTAGTAAAGGAGATTTGGAGAATAATTGGTGAAATTAGAATATAGAATATAGAGGAAAGTACTATTGTTATTGACTTTGTTGATGTTATTTTGGCCATGTTCTTATTTTTAATGCATAATGAATTATAAACTGCTTTAGCTGACTCTGTATGCCTCTTACAAATACCATCATAGGCACTCATGAGCGCCACCTCCCATGAGGCATGTCTACTGAGAGGTCCAGTAGTTTCTTACGGAGCCGCTGCCATTAGAAAACTGCCCTTAGTAAGGTTAGCTGGACCCCATACTGACCTTCAGAAGCCACTGCTAGAACTTGTCAGGGGAACTGGATCTGTGAGAAGTTGTTCACATATTTTATTTCTGCCTTAACCTTTTAAAATATTTTAAAATGAGTTTGAGATTGTCAGAGTGGAATGTTGAGTCAAGGAATCCCAACAACATTCCTTCGTGTTTATTACCCTGAAGTTCAGCATCATTGCTCCAGACGTGGGCCCTGTTTTCATATTTCTCTGCAGTATCCTGCTGCATTAACTCTCTTTATTGAGTTTACCAAAAGTGAAAAAAAATGTAGCTGGGAACCTATTGGTGCACTTAGAACATTTTTTAAAATATGAATTTCCAGAAGAACTAGACACTAGAGTCCCCTATGCATGTTCTTCAACTGAATCCTCTTCGTAGATGTTACCTTCTTGCAAAATAAATGGAAAATTAAACAGACATAAAATAATTGTCCCCATGGTTCCAGTGATACTTTCAAAGTTCTTTATCATCTTAGCAAATTTGTTTAATCTGTGAAGCCTTATTGAACAGTAAAATGAGACAGGGCATAGCTAATAATTTCATTACCTAAACTAGAAAAATAATATAAAAGATGCAATGCCTCAAATTATTTTCAGAAGACGTCTACGATCCTGTGATAACATATTTTACATGAAATATCATTTTTTAAAAACCCTGAAAACAATTCTAAAATGCAAATTATTCACTATATTTTGAAAATTTTCTTCTTTCATATTCACAAAATCTCAAAATTGGCTCTGTAAATGTCAGCCTACACTAATTACCTTGGGGGTAATGAAGCCAAGAGAAGGTTGTAGAAACATGAAAGTAAAATGACATTTTAGGTGCCAAAAAGCCATTTACTGGGTATTTTTTCTACTAAGAAAAAAAATTATACTTTCTGGAGTGAAGCTACTCAATAAAAATGAGAAAAGTTGTTTGGGGAAATTTCTTTAATATTTTTAATTTTCCTCTGGAGTTATTATATATGTGGGGATTTTCAAACATAATGATTATTAATTTATTGCACTCTATTTGTATCTCCTTTTGTATTGAGGTTTTTTATCTTAAATCTTCCTTAATATTTTATGTCACATTTTAAAAGACTTCTTCCAAGAAAGACTCTGATCTTCGTCAGGAGGAGAAGTTGCAGCCAAACTTAGATGTAATACCTTTTGAGAGTTTCATATGGGGCAAGGAGACTTGTTGGGAAGCTTCAAGCATGGAGCATTTTCAAGTGAAATTATAGAACTAAAACACAGAGCAAGCTGAACAGAGGAATGGAAAGGTTCTTCAAAATCACAGATGGAGATAGTTTAGAAGTTATTTTATAGAACCAGGTAAAATTCTAAAAGACTTTAGGATTTTAAAAATATATAAAAGAAATACATGTTTATTTAATATGTTTCTTCCTTAACAGTAAATTAACATAAATATGTTTATTGATTACGTTTTTTCCTTAATGTTAAGATATATTTCTAAGCTCCTGTTATATAGGGGATACAAAAAATTCATTTTCCATAAGAAAACTATGATAAAGATACTGTAAAAAAAATACACTTTTCTCCTCTCCAAATTTTACTTTAGGTTTAAGGCGCAAAATGCATTTAACAAAGTACAATGCAGTGTAGAATCAAAGGCAAAATGAGTAGAAGTTAATAGATTACACAGGAATTTCCTGACTAATAAAGATACTGGATTATTATTATATGATTTAATAGCTATTTTTAAACTTATTTTAGCATGCTTTATTGGATACGCTCTTTAACTATAATTAATAATCATGGCAACATTATATAATATGAATTCTTATCCTCATTTTTTTTATGAGAAAACTAATACCCTAAGAGCTTAATTGAATTGTCTGAGGCCACAGATGTCATAAGATATAGACTGTATATGAATCTGTTACTGTCTGTCTCTGAAATCCAAGTTCATTCCACTGCACCATGATGCTTCCCCTAAAACATAATTACCTGGGCAGGAAACATCTGCGAGAAGCTATTTAAAGTTTCTGACCAAGGCAATGAAAATAATGAGAGATATGCCTTAGACACAAATTCTGGAATAAATTGGAGCAAAAATAACAAAATCAGGGAGCTTGGCTAAAATAGTCTTAAAGTAGTTTATGCTTGTTACCTTCTTCATGGCAGGCACTGAACTCCTTTGGTAAGGGACATTTCATTCGTATTTGTACAGTTAACATTTACAGTGTTTAGCAATGAAAAAGATTTTTAAAGGTAAAATAGTGTATTTATGCTAAATTATAATTTTCCTTTAATCACCTGTGGAAAGACCTGGAAAGATAAAATATGTGTGTGTATATATATGATATGTGTGTATATGTGTATATATATGTATATACCTATATGTCTATATATATGTATACGTATATATTTATGTATACCTCTTTTAATTAAGATTTCTATGAGAAAAATATATATATGTATTCTCTGAGGGCATTTCAGGGGGACTCCAAATGACATGTTCATGGGCTTCCACTTATACTTCATACCTTTTCTTCCTTCACGGTTCACCCCACCATTCCCTCATTCTCAAAATTTCTGCTTTTACATTACTAATTCTCACCATTCATCACCCAGCCCTTCAAAAATGATATAATAGTCACAAAAATGATGGTACTCCAAGTCATTAGAAATTTTTGTAGGTAGTTACAACCATTACAAATGCCAAAGGAAGATGTGGAATTGCATTTGAGAGAGAAGGAAGAAAGAAAAGAGAATGCAAAATATTGGAGTATGCTCCACAAAAAAAGGTTAAAATCTACTGTAATGACAGATTTAATTCTTACAAAAAATTACAAGACAGCTATACTGGAATGT
>NW_012103809.1:3196694-3198397 GCF_000951045.1 Mandrillus leucophaeus
TGAGAACTATCACAGTATATTCTGGATCCTATACTGAGTGATTGGGGAAGAGACAGAAATTCTAGGAGAGACCACTTACCTTACATTGCAAATACACAGAAACTGCTGAAGGATTAGGGCAGGAAAACTGAGACAAACCTTCTAGGCACTGAAATCACAAGCTCCACTCAAGGGAAGGTTCTGATCTCAGCATCAGATATTTTGAGGAGAGTGGTGAGTTGAATCTACCTAATGTAATGATAAAACCCAGAAACAGGTGATTGAGTGCTTATAGATTGGAATAAATTTGATACTAATAACATGGCAGAGGAAGGGATATACCTTTTTGTGGAGTAAATTTTTTTTATTTCAGTTTCTATTGTTCATTTAGTATTTCAGCATTCTATTTTAAAAGTTACAGATGAAAGGAACCAAGAAAATGTGATGTATTGTCAGGATAGGAAGCAATCAATAGAAGCAGACTCAGAAATGAATAAGATGCTGAAATTATCAGATGACAACATTAAAATAACTATGAAAAGTAAGTTAAAAGACCATGTTGAAAAAGGTAAATAACCTTCATGAGAAGATAATGAAACTTACAGAAAAGACTCAAATGAACATTCCAAAAGTAAAAATATATGTATATATATATAAGATAGTGATAAAAATCCTTTCAAAGGAATTTTCAATAGGCTGGATGAAGCTGAGAGAAAAAAAAAAATAAGTGAAATTGAGGACAGGTTAATATAACTGCAAACAGAAATACAAAAAGAAAAAGAAGAGTAAAATAAATAAAGTCAGTGTTCAAGATCTGTGAAACAATATGAAATGGCATAACCTACACAGAATCCCAGAAAAAATAAGAAAGAAAGAATGGAGGCATACTTGAATGGGGGAATACTTGAAGGGTAATAGCTAAGGATTTTGCATAATAAACAAAGGACAAAAGCCACAGACCCAAGAAATTCAGCAAACTTCATGTAGTAAATATAAAAAGAAAACCAAACCTAAGGAGCATTAGAATCAAAATGATAATTCCAAAGAAAGAGAAAAATCTTGAAAGGGCCCAGACCAAAATACATATAGTTGATTCTTGTTATTTATGATAGGTGGGTTCTATAAACTCATTGCAAACACTGAATTTTTGAATACAGAACTATTGCTTCTGGGGCAAATACAGGGTTAGATTCCTGAGAGTCTCTTGTCATAGCATTTCCAGAAATTAGAATTCTATTTGTGTCATATAGATTTATTTGTCAATATCCTTATAAAACAAACCAATCTCAAAAGCATTAAAAACCTGACCTTCTACATGGCACTTTTCTTGTATAACACTTAGTAGATACTTCTAAAATTCTGACTTACAGAATCTGCCTCACCTGCAAGAGTTTAACTTTTTTCATTTTGAAACTTGCAACATACCTTATGAAATTTACAAGGCAGCCAGTACTAATTAAGATGGGTTTAACATTTTCCTGAACCTAGGTAACATGACTATAAATTTCTTTTTAGTTTCAGTGCTGCCTTGTATGCCTTGTTAACAATCAATCATCATCTCACGAAGCCACAAATTTATCACTTTTCCATTATTCCATCAACAGTATAGATGTTATTCTATGGACATTGCTCAGTGTTTTCTGGAGCAGCCTCATGTGCAAAAGGTGAATTTCCTCTTCCATTTTCTGAATGTACTGTATGTTGATTCAGTAATACTAAACTCA
>NW_012103809.1:3203162-3226803 GCF_000951045.1 Mandrillus leucophaeus
GGCATTTCATAATGACATAAAAGAAGAAACAACAATATTAAAGGAGTATGTGTAAAATAATAAAGTTTCCAAATACATAAAACAATAGTTAACAGAAGTAAAGGGAAAAATAAAAATAAATCCACAATCATACTTGAAGTGTTAAATACCCTTTTCTCAATAATTAATAGGAAAAGACAAAACAGTCAGTATAAATTTTAAAATTTTTAACATTGCTATCAGACAACTTGCTGTATTTGACATTTGTAGCACAATACACCCAACAACAGCATTATATATCGTCTTCTCAAGTGCACATAGATCATAAAATAAGATAGTGATAGACTATATAATGGGCCTTAAAACAAGTTATAATAAATTTCAAAGGAATAATATTATACAGAGTATATTCTCTGACCCCAACTGTAGTAAACTAGACATAAACAACAAAAACGTATCTAGTAAAATTCCCCACATATTTGCGAATTAAAGAGTATATCTCTCAAATATCCACAGGTCAAAAAAGAAATTTACAATATGTTAAAGTAAATGATAATTAAAGCATAATATGTCTAAAAATAGAAAAATAAGTACTTAGAAGAAAAAGTATAGTTTTAAAGTCTACATTGGGGATAGAGAGGAGATATAAAATCAGTGTCGTATGTTTCTACCTTGAATATTTTTTAAAACAAAGCTAATTAACTTCAAAGTAAGCAGAAGACAGGTGTAAGAAAGAGACTTACTCTGTTTTTGATGTTTGACTGCTGAAAGTTTTCAAGCCTATCTCTTTTTTCTCCCCTGTTATGCCTCAGATGGGCAAACCAATAAGAAACCCCAGGCACTCCCTCCCTTGGTGCCACTGGGAAGTTCAAATTATGCAAGCACTTGTCACATATGGAAAATTTTACCCAAACTTCACTCCCTACTTACAACAAAAACCAATCCAGTCTCCCCTTCTGTATTAGTCCGTTCTCACATTGCCATAAAGAACTACCTGAGACTGGGAAATTTATAGAGAAAACAGATTTAATTGGCTCACACAGTTCCACAGGCTGTACAGGAAGCATGACTGGGGAGGCCTCAGGAAACTTACAATCATGGTGGAAGGTGTAAAGGAAGAAGGCATGTCTTCCATGGCTGGAGCAGGAGGAAGAGAGAAGGGGGAAGTGCTACAAATCATTAAACAACCAGATCTTGTGAGAATTCACCCACTATCATGAGAATAGTATCAAAGGTGAATCCTGCCCCCATAATTGAATCACTTTCCAGCAAGCCCCTCCTCCAACATTGGGGATTACAATTCAACATGAGATTTGGGTGGGGACACAAAGCCAAACCATATCATTCTGCCCTGCCCCCTCCCAAATCTCATGTCCTTCTTACACTGCAAAACAAAATCATCCAGTCTTAACAGTCCCCCAGTCTTAACTCATTTCAGTATTAACTTAAAAGCCTAATTCCAAAGTCTCATCTGAGATAAAGCAAGTCTCTTTCACCTGTGAGCCTGTAAAATCAAAAACAAGTTAGTTACTTCCAAAATACCATGGGGGTACAGGCATTGACTAAATACTCCCAATCCAAAGGGGAGAAATACAGTCTCCATGTAAGCCCAAAACCCAACAGGGCAGTTATTAAGTCCTAAAGCTCCAAAATAATCTTCTTTGACTCCATGCCTCACATCCAGTCAATATTGATGCAAGGGGTGGGCTCCCAACACCTTGAGCAGTTCCACCCCTGTGACTTTGCAGGGTACATGCCCAATAGCTGCTTTCATGGCCTGGCATTGAGCACCTGTGGCTTTTCCAAGTGCACAATGCAAACAGTTCATGGGTTTATCATTCTGGGGTCTGGAGGACAGTGGCCTTCTTCTTACAGCTCCACTAAGCAGTGCCCCAGTGAGGACTCTGCGTAGGGGTTCCAACATCACATTTCCCCTCTGCACTGCTTTAATAGAGGTTCTCTATGAGGGCTCCATCCATGAAGTAGACTTCTGCCTGGACATCCAGGCATTTTCACACATCCTCTGAAATCTAGGTGGAAGCTTTCCCTCTGCACACCTGCAGGTTTAACACTGCATGAACGGTCCCAAAACTTATGGCTTACACCCTCTGAAGCAACAGCCAGAGCTGTACCGTGGCCCTTTTTAGCCACACTTGGAACTGGAGCAGCCTCAAAGCAGGGTGCCATGTCCTCAGGTTGCCAGAACAATGGGGCCCTGGGCCAACAAAACCATTCTTCTCTCCTAGGCCTCCAGGCTTGTGATATGAGGGGCTACCACAAAAGTCTCTGAAAAGCCTTAGAGGCATTTTCCTCATTACCTTAAGTATCAACATTTGGCTCCTCTTTACATATGCAGATTTCTGTAGCCAGCTTGAATATTCCCCCAGAAAATGAGCTTTTCCTTTCTACCACTTGGTTGGGCTGCAAATTTTCCAAACTTTTACACTCTGCTTCCCTTTTAAATATATGTTCCAGTTTCAGATCATCTCTTTTCTCATACATAACAAATGTGACCTGACTCCAGTTCGCAATAAGTTCCTCCTCTCCATCTGAGACCTCCTCAGCCTGAATTTCATTATCCATATCACTATCAGCACTTTGATCACAACAATTTATCAGGTCACTATGAAGTTCCAAACTCTCTCATCCTGGTGTCTTCTGAGTCCTCCAAACTGTTCCAGCTTCTGCCCATTACCCAGTTCCAAAGTCACTTCCACATTTTCAGGCATAGGTATTGCAATGTCCAACTCCTAAGTACAAATTTTCTGTATTAGTTCATTCTTGCATTGCAATAAAGAACTACCTGAGATTGGGTAATTTATAAAGAAAAGAGGTTTGATGGGCTCATGGTTTCGTAGCTGTAGAGGAAGCATGGCTGGGGAAGCCTCGGAAAACTTACAATCATGATGGAAGGCAAAAAGGAAGGAGGCATGTCTTACATGGCCAGAGCAGGAGGAAGAGAGAGGAGGGGAGGTGCCACACACTTTTAAACAAACAGATCTTGTGAGAACTCATTCACTATCATGAGAACAGCAAGGGGGAAGTCGGCCCTCATGATCCAATCACCTCCCACCAGGTTCCCTCCTCCAACATTGGGGATTACAACTTGACATGAGATTTGGGCAGGGACACAAATCCAAACCATGTCACCTTCCTTCTCTCTCAAGCCATTTTTGGATGTGCTTGTGAGCCTATCCTCTCTCCTCAGAAAGCCTTATTATGTGAATAATAAACATTTTCATACCCCTTTGTGTGTGTATGTGGCATCATGCAGTCTCAATATCTGAAGTAAATCTGGGTGGCAGGTGTCCGCTGTACATCCACCAACAGCAAATAATGAAGACAAGGACAGAAATTAATTAAATAGAAAATGAATAGACAATATACAAAACCAAAACAGTTTTTAAAAGTTATTGAAAAGATTATGAAAATAAGAAAAAAAGAATGGGCTAGGCATGGTGACTCACACCTGTAATCCCAGCACTTTGGGAGGCCAAGGTGGGTGAATCACTTGTCAGGAGTTTGAGACCAGTCTGGCCAGCATGGTGAGACCCTGTCTCTACTAAAAATTCAAACATTAGCCAGGAGTGGTGGCGTGTGACTGTAACCCCAGCTACTCGGGTGGCTGAGGTAGGAGAATTGCTTGAACACAGGAGGTGGAGACTGCAGTGAGTCGAGATCATGCCACTGCACTCCAGTCAGGGATACAGAATAAGACTCCATCTCAAAACAAAACAAAACAAAACAAAAAAGAATGAACAACTGGTTTAGAATGGCACATGAGGAAAATGGGGAATTTGAAAAGTGGTGGAGAGTTATGAAACAGAGTAAAAAAGGCTGAATTTGTTTCAGGATCAGGGATACTTCTTCACTGGAAAAGATTCCTTGCTTTCCTTTTCTCTCTATAAATGTTTTACAATATAATATACTCATTGAGTCGAAATAACTTTACTTTGTTATACAGTGCTTCATAGATATAATCATAGTATTTAAATCATTGGTTCTTGACCACAGAGGGAGTCAAATGCCCTTCCAACAACTCTTTCGGCCTCCACCAAAGAGCCATTTCAGAGTCACCTACAAGGCTGTTCAACTTATACTCCCCTAATATTTTTATAGTGACCACTTTGTCACTCCTACACTGACAGGACCCTCTTACAAGGGGAGAATTAGTGCAATAGCGACTATCTATTAACAGTGCAAGAAAGCCTGTTCCCGCACCTTAATATGCATGTCAGGTGGTTTTAATGCTCAAAAAATTTAAGAAATACTGATGTAAAGGATAATTAACCCAAAAAGGAAGAAATTCACACCAAAAAATAATTATATTACCCAAAACATAGATTTGGGGGTTACCTGCTATGTTTTTAATAACGATTGTATTTAACTATAAGGTAGTATCATTGAAATTTTAGAACTGAAAAGAATCTTAGTAATGATCAAATTCTGCCCTCTATGCAAATGTGAAAACCAAAGCCCAGATTGCTTGCATATTTTGCCCAAGTAACATGCAGTTCTTCAGAGCTTTGGGATCCAGAACTCAGATCTCCTAACCCCTGGAGGTAGAGTTTTCATCCCCCAGATCATGTTTACTTTTCAAATTATGAAAAGACTGACTCACACCAACTACAATTAGAATATTTTACTTGTGACTTTATGCTGCCACAAATAATGGAATTGAAACCAAATAAACACTAAATTAACTAAAGAACTGAAAGATAAGATATTTCTCATGCGACTGGCAGCTAAGCACTGCTGGAAATCATATGGTCCATCAGAAGAGGGCTTTTGGCAGCCTGAATGGAAGAGATCAACTTTTTTTCACCTTCTGTAAGGTAATGCTGAGTATAAATATACCAAACCTTTACTTAATGGGACACATGCAAAGCTTTAACCCGTGAACTGCTACCTTTTTATTTTCATTTTCTGGCTTTCCACCAAAGGAATGTGTGGAAGATGGCTATTAGAGTCATTTGCTCTGCCCGGGGGCTAATTATTCTATTTGGTTCATTTTTGAAAATATTATGTTTCATCCAAGGGCAAAAAATTGATGAAGACTTGTTTCAGGTTTGCTCATGTAATTTTGTACAGATTAAATTAGTTAATCAGAAATTATGCTAGCTACAAGAGATCAGTTGGTTTCTAAATCTACAGTAGAAAATTGCTTTTTAAAAAATAATTTGAATGGCATGTTGCTTAAATCTATTTTAGTCAATTCTCTCAGATGTGAGACTTAAGTTTTAATGACCCTAAAGGAAAACTATGAGGAATGAAAGAATCCACAGATACAAGATTGGAAAGATTATTCAAGTGTGACCCTCTAGAACAAAATGCTACAGGATCAAAGAACGGTGATATGGTTTGACTCTGTGCCCTCACCCAAATCTCATCTTGTAGCTTCTGTAATTCCCACGTGTTGTGGGAGACAGCGGGCGGGAGATGACTGAATCATGGGGCGGGGCTTTCTCCTGCTGCTGTTGTGATAGTGAATGGGTCCCATGAGATCTGATGGTTTTAAAAAACAGGAGTTTCTCTGCACATGCTCTCTGCCTGCTGCTATTCACATAAGACGTGACTTGCTCCTCCTTGCCTTCTGCCATGATTGTGAGACCTCCCCAGCCATGTGGAACTGTAAGTCCAATAAACTTCTTTCTTTTGTAAATTGCCCAGTCTCCAGTATGTCTCTATCAGCAGCGTGAAAGCGGACTAATACAAATGGGATAAGTGAAACTCTGAGGAGACAAGGAAAAAGGTAAGTGGCACCTGGGGATTGCGGGTGAAAAATCAGGAGACAGTAACAACCTCTAAGCTTCAATTTCTTCATCTGAAATGGCAGGATCATCATATCCACCTCCCATGGTTTTATGCAAAAAAAAAAAAAATTAATGAGGTGACATGAAAATTCCTGTCCCAATGTCTGGCACATGATAGGTACTCAATAAATATAAGCTCAAGTAAATTAAATATTATAGTTTATCTGTCTACCTCTCTTATATAATCTTGTCAGTGAGAATGTTTTATGACTCCTCAGACTTTGAGAAGCAGAGACTCTCACAGCACTGTTTGCACTATGGTTAGAAAATGGTGATAATTATGTATTTGAGCCTGTAGGTGCCTTAAAAAGTCGTTCATTACATCATTTTTAAAAAAAATTTCCAGAAACCAGGAATAGAGGCACTAGACCAGTGGTTCTCAATTCTCGATGTGTCTTGGAGCTTCTAAAAAGTACTGATGCCCAGGTCCCACTTCCCTCTCCCACTCAGAAATGGACTCAATTCATCCCCAGATAATTCTAATGTTCTGTCAACAGTGAGCCCTGAAGAATTACATGGTCTAAGCTGACAGATATTCCAAAATAAATTAATATAAGGTAATCAAAACAGAAGTGTTTTTGTTTACTTTTAATTGTGAGCAAGACCAAACATATAAAAACACAAGAGAGAATTATATAATGATATCACTAGATATCCATTATCTAAATGTAATAATTAAACTTCAGCATATTTGTGCTATAGATGATAGATAGATAGATAGATAGATGATAGATAGATAGATAGATAGATAGATAGATATTCAAAGGCTGAAAAAGCTTCAAATAAATCACAGATTTTTAACATTTAACCATGAAATATTTCAGTATCCATCTCTTATAAAGGAGGCATTTTCTTGAAAGCCATAATATTGTTATCACACCTCAAAAGTTAGTACTTATGGGGTTTTTTTTAAAATTTTTTAAATTTTACTTTAAGTTCCAGGATAAAGGTGCAGAATGTGCAGGTTTGTTACATAGTTATACGTGTGCCATTCTACACATGGTTTGCTGCACCTATCAACCCGTCATCTAGGTTTGGTTTGGTTGCTTGTTTTTGAGACAGAGTCTCGCTCTGTCACCAGGCTGGAGTGCAGGGGTGCAATCTCAGCTCACTGGGACTTCCGCCTCCCAGGTTCAAGCTATTATCCTGCCTCAGCCTCCTGAATAGCTGGGATCACAGGTGGCCACCACCACACCTGGCTAGCTTTTGTATTTTAGTAGAGATGGGGTTTCACCATGTTGTCCAGGATGGTCTCGATCTCCTGACCTCGTGATCTGCCCGCCTCGGCCTCCCAAAGTGCTGAGATTACAGGTGTGACATCATTTAGGTTTTAAGCCCCGCATAAGCCCCACATCTCCGCATTCCCTCCCCTTGTCCCCATCCCCCTACACAGGCCCTGTTATGTTGTTCCCCTCCCTGCGTTCATGTGTTCTCATTCTTCAACTCCCACTTATGAGTGAGACGATGCGCTGCTTGGTTTTCTATTTCTGTGTTAGTTTGCTGAGAATGATGGCTTCCAGCTTCATCCATGTCCCTGTAAAGGACATGATCTCATTCTTTTTTATGCCTGCATAGTATTCCATGGAACATATGTGCCACATTTTCTTTATCCAGTCTCTCATTGATAGGCATTTGGGTTGGTTCCAAGTCTTTGCTATTGTAAATAGTGCTGCAGTATACACACGTATACACACGTGTGCGTGTGTTTTTATACTAGAATGATTTATAATCCTTTCGATGTAAACCTAGTAATGGGATTGCTGGGTCAAATGGTATTTCTGGTTCTAGATCCTTGAGAAATTGTCACACTGTCTTCCACAATGGTTGAACTAATTTACACTCCCATCAACAGTGTAAAAACCTTATTTCCCCACAGCCTTGCTACCATCTATTGTTTCCTGCCTGACTTTTTAATAATCACCATTCTGACTGGCATGAGATGGTATCTCATTGTGGTTTTGATTTGCGTTTCTCTAATGATCAGTGATGATGAGCTTTTTTCCATATGTTTGTTGGCTGCATAAATGTCTTGTTTTGAGAAGTGTCTGTTCATATCCTTTGCCCACTTTTTGATGGGGTTGTTCGTTTTTTTTCTTGTAAATTTGTTTAAGTTCTTTGTAGATTCTCTTGAGTCTTTTTCAGAGCAGATTTTGTTTTAATGAAGTCCAGTTTAGCAGTTATTTGTTTTGTAGACTGTGCCTTTGTTGTATCTCAAAAATCATCATCACACTTGAGGTCATCTAGATTTTCTCCTATGTTATCTTCCAGAAGTGTTATAGTTTTGCATTTTACGTTTATGTTTATAATTCATTCCTCAGTTAATTTTGGAGATGAGCCCAAAGTCTGTGTCTAGAATCATTTTTTTGGTTTTTGCATGTGGATGGTGCCCAGCTGTCTTACCACCATTTGTTTATATATATGTATATCTTTCACTGCATTGCCTCTGCTCCTTTGTCAAAAATATTAATTGGCTATATTTGTGTGGATCTATTTTTGGGGTCCCTATTCTGTCTCGTTGATCAGTTTGTGTATTTTTTCACCAATATCATGCTGTCTTGATTACTGTGGCAGCATTAATTTGTTTTCTATATTTCATAATCCTTTTTCATAATCAAGAGTTTCCCTAATTATTCAAAAAAAGTCCTTGGAGAAAATTGTTGTTGGTTTTCTTGAGATAATTATTGGTGGGCAAATGTTAAGAATCTATTAAAGAAAACTTACAATGGAAGAATGACAATAAATTCCAAAACTTTCATAAACATATTCCATTCCGGAAGAGTCCTAAAGATAGACTGAATAAATTTAGCCAACCATAGAAAAAGATCACGATGAAATAACCACTCCAGTGATAATTTTTTAAAAATAAATCAATATGTGGTAAGGATAATCAGGGCTTCTCTATATTATGTTTGCAATTTCCTATCAATTAAATCTAAACTCCTGCCTCTTGTATTGTAGAACTTATGTTGCCTTCTTATATACAATTAGTACATTCTAAATATATACAGAGAGTAGGAATTTGTGTTCTTGGCAGGATAGTACTTTTTGTCATAACATCTCAAATCTTTGTGAGAATTAAATACATTACTAAACATAAAGCACTTAAAACAATGCCTGGCATGTAGTAAGTGCTACAGAAGTATTAACTCTTATTATAAGACAGGAAGAGGTCTTTAATGTGTATAAGAATATCTCAGAGGGTTGATGCTAAATCATACATTCTAGGGCTCCTATCATTACTGAGATTATGAGACAGTAAATACGTGTTTATACTCAGGAACATGCATTTTAATTAGCACCTCAGTTATTCTGATAGAGGTTAATGGATGACATTTAACTAGAAGTGGCACTGGACTTCATCTGAGGAACACCAGAGATAATAATAGGAGAGCCGTGGTGTACCATAAAAGCAAAACAGTATGAGAAACAAAAACCCTCAGCCAAATAACAAAGAGATCAATGGGCAATCTTGAAGATCTACTGCATATAAAACTGTTACTTATATACTAGGATATGGGGAATGTGGACAAAGACATAAAATACAAAATTCTCTCTCTCTCTCTCTCTCTCTCTCTCTGTGTGTGTGTGTGTGTGTGTGTGTGTGTGTGTATATGTGCATGAGCAAATAATGTAATCTCTGCCCTTATAGACTCTGTCACTCCACAGGGGTCCTTAGGCATTAACCTTTGAAAATTTAACCATCACAGAGTAAAGGGGTAATGAAAAATAATCATTTAAAAAATAATTTTTTATTTTTCTAATAAACCTCACAATGAGTTATTTCCTTAGATACTTGTTTGGAAAAGCATGTGTTTTGCTATCTTCTGACTGTCATTTCTGAATGAAGCTGAGTTGGCTTTTGAAAAAATAATAATGACAATGTTGCAGGGTCTATGCTCTTAACCTATATTCATATGGAAATTGCAATGAAGTATGTAAACATCTCTTTTACAATTTTCTTCAAAATCAGTGGATGATCGGGTAGATTTATATTTAACTGACTAAACATATATAGATGTGGAGATGTAGGTAGATAGAGAGATAGGTATAGAGCCACATAGATATATGCTTATATATATATACATATAATTACTTTTGCCTTTTCTTCTAGTGGTAATTAAATTATTTCACAGGAAAAGCACACTATTTCTTCACATAAAAGATACCAAAAAAAAGAAGTTATTAAGGAAATGTCCCAATATTAAGTGATCCTAATGGGAAGTTGTAAACAGCTCTTCATTACTAAATAGAAGAAATAATTAAAAATAAAAAATAAATGAAAATGTTTTTTAAAGCAATGTGGTTTTTTATCATGGTTTCCCTGAAATTTCTCAGAAGCTACTGGTTTATGTTGAGTACTGTTCATCTTTGCCTTAACTATCTCCGGTTTTTACATTATATTCCTCATTCTGACATCAATCATTGAGGGACCTTGGGAGAGTTTCCTGCAAACACCTCAGTTTCTCTGTTTAAAAATAAAGGTAGTAATTCTTGACACTGTTATATTTCATGGAGGTATTTCAAAGATTAATGAGCCACAAAAACTCTGAGCAGCTCTGATCAAAGACACTGTATAACTACAAAGGCTTGTTATTATTTACCAGTAGCTCCTTTTTATTGTGCCACTAATGAACATTGTGGTCAGCAATAACTTATTAAAGAAAAGAATGAAAAGTGAAAGTTAAGGAGGCTGTTTCTCTTCGTATTCAAATATAATTCTTGTTAATATTAATTGGTGTTATGCAGACATTTTGAAAACCGGCTTCCTGCAGCCTACTACATTCTGTTGTAGAAGTCTGTAAATATACTCAATACCTTCGGTTAGAGAATTGAGCATACTGGGAGTTTTCCTTGGATTTGTGCAAATTCTACATGGAACTCACATTTTAACAGACATGGAGATGAGACACAGCATCAAAGCATTTGCAGTGAGATTATTTTCTCAAATATCTCCTTTTTTATTTTTCATGATCCTCAAGCAAGTTTACTGACAAATTCTCTCTCTCTCATATATTCAGACATAGACACACAGACACACATACACACACATACACACGCACACGTTTCACCTCATTTTTCTTTGAGAATGAAATTAATCAAAATTATTATATAGAGGAGCTAAGAATTGAATCATTGGTTTTGCTGAAAATTTTCAATCAGGGGAATAAAAATTTATTCTCTGTTTCTTCTCAAACTATTTTCCATTATACCATCATATACTCTGGCACATTAAACATTCAATGTGAGCAATCTAAATAGTAGCAATAGTAGATATTCAGTACATGTTTGAAAAGAGTTCACCTTTCCCAGATTGATGAATGAAACAGAATTATTATGGTACAAATCAGCTTTCAAATGACTGAAAAAAAATTATAAATATTAGTGAAAAAATAAGTAGTTTTATTTTACTTTGTCCTTCCTAAAAGTGCATGTCAAAATCTTCCGGGAATATTTAGAAGCACTTTAGGTCTTTGATAGCAAGACGGAGTACAACTTCACAAGGTTTTGGCAGTGCACCCATCTCTGAGCAGTATTCTTTCTCAGCCTCAGGCTTCTTTCCTATCCAAAGCCCTATCTTAAAATAAACAAAGCACTCAGCAACTAGAAGCACTTCAGCTGAAATGCCTGTGAAACAAGTACATCCTTCAGTACTCGGGGTAAATAAATTTTTCATGAGCTAAGATCTATGTAGAAAAGTTTTCACTAAAATCTAGTGTTTTTTAAGAAAGAGTGCTGTGAACTGAATTTTGCTCCTCCAAAATTCATATGTTGAAGCCCTAACCTCCAATGCAATGGTGTTTGGAGATGAGGCCTTTGGGAGATAATTAAGTTTAGATGAGATCATGAGGGTGGGTCTTTATGAGAAGAGACACCAGAGAACGTGCTCCCTTTCTCTCCCCACCACGTGAAGATAGCCATCTACCCACAACAAAGAGAGCACTCACCAGAAACTCACCATGCAGGTACCCTGATCTTGGACTTCCAGCCTCCAGAACTGTTGTTTAAGACCCCGAGTCTGTGGATATTTGTTATGGCAGCCCAAGGTGATGAATACAAACACCAATATCAACAATGCCATAATAACAATATAGAGCCTGGTGGTTCACATTGTTGAGTTATATAACATTTGAAAACTCTAAGTGAATTTATAACTTTGCAGAGATAGAAGTATGTAAGTAAATGACTCATATTTTCTGCAATTATTTCTTCATTCAGTATGTTATATATCAAACACTTGATACATAACAATAAATATCTGTAATTATTTCTGCAAAACGACAGTAAGATGTGACCAGCTAGACTTTATAAAGAAGCAATGCGTTTTTTTAAATGTGGCATACATTTTGGGAATGATAGTCTTTTTAAAAGTAGGGGAATGTATATAAGGTATAAACTCAATGGTAGGTAAGGAAAGGAGGTCAGTCAAAATTTTTTAATGGTCTGTATTTTTGAAAATAAAGGAATGGAGAAGTGATATCAGCAAATGGTGAAACAGAAATTATCTGGCTTCATGCCCCCAACAGAAATCCATCTAGCAACTATCCACAGGCAAGAATACCATCATGAATATCCCAGAACTCAGGTATAAGGCTGAGACATCCCCTTAGACAACAGAACCGATAAAGCCACAATCAAATGTCAAAACAAATGGTTCTCTTTAGCTGCGCCACTCCTCCCAAGGCTGGCACAGCACTACATACAGAGAATTTCTCTGGATTCACAGTTTATCATTATTATTATTATTATTATTATTATTATACTTTAAGTTCTAGGGTACATGTGCACAACGTGCAGGTTTGTTACATATGTATACATGTGCCATGTTGGTTTGCTGCACCCATCAGCTCGTCATTTACATTAGGTATTTCTCCTAATGCTATCCCTCCCCAAGCCCCCCACTCTCCAACAGACCCCAGTGTGTGATGTTCCCCTCCCTGTGTCCATGGGTTCTCATTGTTCAGCTCACACTTATGAGGGAAAACATGCAGAGTTTGGTTTTCTGTCCCTGGGATATTTTGTCGAGAATGATGGTTTCCAGCTTCATCCATGTCCCTGCAAAGGACATGAACTCATCCTTTTGAATGGCTGCATAGTATTCCGTGGTGTTTATGTGCCACATTTTCTTTATCCAGTCTATTACTGATGGACATTTGGGTTGGTTCCAAGTCTTTGCTACTATGAATAGTGCTACAATAAACATACATGTGCATGTGTCTCTATAGTAGCATAATTTATAATCCTTTGGGTATATACCCAGTAATGGGATTGCTGGGTCAAATGGTATTTCTAGTTCTAGATCCTTCAGGAACTGCCACACTGTCTTCCACAATGGTTGAACTAATTTACACCCCCACCAACAGTGTAAAAGTGTTCTTATTTCTCCACATCCTCTCTAGTATCTGTTGTTTCCTAACTTTTTAATGATTGCCATTCTAACTGGCATGTGGACTCACAGTTTCTACAGAAAGAACTGTGTCTTATCCACGGGATGAGTCAGAGTGAGTTTCCTGCAAAGTGACCCTTTGTAAAAGCCAGGTAAAACATTGAGAGTATTGCCAGGGCTAGACCACCTGGAAACAAAGAACAAGGGTGGGCCTCACGATGACTAGCATGCAGATTTTGATGGTTGCTCTGCATTCCAGCCAACAGAGGCACCACACCAGAGAAAACAGCCAACAGCATCATGTTAGAGGAAACAAGGTCCATAGGTCTAACAGGTTTGAATTCCCAGCCAGCTTCCTTATGCAACCTGGCTATTCTTGCTAAGTCTTCCCCAGGTCAGCAACTTCTGGCCTTTTTCTCTGTTTTCCAGCATCTACTGCTGCCCAAACCTTCCCAAGCAGTGGAGAGATGATCCAACTAAGTCTTAGTGGTCTTGTTAAGTCTTTTCCAAGTGAAGAGGCAACTGCAGGTTAGTGGATACTCTTGGAAGTGTTACAGAATCTGTGCACCGCCCCCCACCCCCCGCCCACTTCCCAGCTGCTGCGTGATAACTGCATCAAACCTCAGTACTCTGTTTAAGCCTATCCTAGTTCTGGAGGCAAGCCCAAGTCCACATGTATCTGTGGAGCACAGCCTCTGACCCTACTCACTCTGTATGGCCAAGCAGCGACCCCAGAGTCCTCATACAGACTCAAAGCCCATCCCACAACCCTGTCCAACTACAGATTACAAACAGCAGTACTAGCCAGCCAATGAAAACAATCTGATCAGAGAAGATTGCAGAGCCTACCCAGCAGTCTCCCCTAACTACAAAGCACAGCATTCAGTACCATTCAATCTCAGAGCAGATAAAGCAACCCAGCCCAACTTGAGAACCCAACACTAAGGTCTCACTATCTGAGATTTTACCAGCTGACCCATCCAGAATCCCATGCTAGACTAAATACTAAAGGTCTATCACCATTACAGAATACCTGCAAGAGCCAAAGAGGTGGCTATCTCCTCAAATGTACATTCATCAAGATACGAATAAAAGGATTATAAAAAATCAGTGAATTATGACATCACCAAAATAAACTAGTAAAGTTCCAGCAATTGAAACCAGCTTTGTAAAATTATGACAGTGGACAAATCTGACATAACCAACTCCATATTGCTTCTAGCACCACAGGTTGGCTATCTTTGCTCTTTCTGGGCCGAGGCAAGCTAATTTTGGGAGAAATTTTGTTTATAGGTTAAATGAAAATAGCCCTTCTCCAAAACTTAACTGTTGTTCTGAAACTAATGAAAGGCCACCAAGTGACAAGGATGCAAAGGGCTTGAATTCTCAATAATTACCAGCCATTGTTCCAGAGGTCATAAAATTTGCAACTTCACCAATTACTCTAGCATATAACATCACTATTGTAGAAGCTAAGATTGGCCTTTTGAGATACCTTTTCAGGTTTTTGCATTTCTGACAATCCAACGACCTCACTTGGACCTAGCAACCAGTTCTGTGGCCCCCACCCAGGAACTCACTTTTGCACAAGAGGACAGCAATGATTCCCTATCATTTCATCTTTAACTCAATCAATCAGCATATCCCCTACCCTAGTCCCCTGACTACCAAACTATCTTTGAAAAATCCCTAATCTATGAGCCTTTGGGAAGAGTAATTTGAGTAATAACTCCATCTTCCATGTGGCATGGCCACCCTTGCATCAATTAAACTCTTTACTGCAGTGCCTTAGTCTCAGTGAGTCATTTTTGTGCAGTGGGCAGGAAAAACCCATAGTGTGGTTATATAATGAACCCAGAAAAAAGTGAAGATCCATGAAATGACTAACAAAGAAGTTCAGAGAACTAACTACCAAAAAATACAAATACAAAATTAAATAAAATTTGGAAAACAATTCATAGACAAAATAAGAAGTTTAATGAATATAAACAATTTTAAAAATTTGAAATCTTAGAGGTAAAGAATACAATAATTAAACTGAAACATTCAATCGAAAACTTCAATAGCTGACTTTATCAAGCACTGATGCCTTCTTGAATCAGTGAGCTCAAAGACAGCACATTTGAAATTATCCAATTAGCAGGGCAAAAATAAAATAAATATTAAAAAGAATAAGGAAGGCATAAAAGAATTATGAGACACCATCAAGTAATTAAACTTTGCATAAGAATTCCTGAAGGAAGATAGAGAGAAAAGGGCCTTGAAAACATTTAAGAAAATAATGGCAGAAAACTTCCCAAATCTAGGGAAAGAAGACAACATACAGATACTAAAAACCCAGAGGTTTCCAATCAAATTCAATCCAGGGGAAGTTTCCAACACGCATCATAATACAATTGTCAAAAATCAAAGACAAAGAAAAGGATCTCACATTCAACAATGGATAGATCATCTAGACAGAAAAGTAATATATAAAAAATTGGACTTGAATTACACTTTAGAGCAAATGGATCTAGCAGACATATATAGAACATTTGATCCCATAACAGCAAAATATACATTTTTCTCAAGTACACAGAAAACATTCTCAGGATAGATCATATGTTTGGTCACAAAACAAATTTTAACGAATTTAGGAGCATTGAAATCATATTAAGTATCTTTTTGGATTACAATGGCATAAAACTAGAAATCAGTAACAGAAGAAATCTTAAAAAATACACAAATATGTGGAAATTAAACATGTTCCTAAACAAGCAATGGATCACAGCAAAAATCAAAAAGAAAATTTAAAAGTATCTTGAGAAAAAAGAAAGTGAAAACAAAACATGCCAAAAGTTATGAAATGCAGCAAAAGTTGTCCTAAGGGGGAAATTTATAGTATAAACACCTACATCAAAAAAAGAAGATTATAAATAAACAATCTAATGTTACACTTTAAGAAATTAGGGGTAAAAACAACAAACTAAGCTCAAAGTTAGCAGATCAAAGGAAATAAAAGTCAGAGCAGAATTAAATAAAATAGATACTAGAGAAACAATTTTAAAAAATCAACCAAACTGAGTTGGTTTTTTGAAAAGATAAACAAAATCAACAAACCCTTAGCTAGACTAACTAGGGCAAAAAAGAGAAGACTCAAATAAATGAGATCAGAAGGAAAGAGGAGACATTACAAGTTGTATCACAGAAATACAAAGAATCATTTATAATTACTATAAAAAATTATATACCAAGAAGTTAAATAACCTAGAAGAAATCAATGAACTCTTAAACACATGCAATCTACTAAAACTGAATCATGAAGAAATAAAAAATCTGAAAAGACCAGTAACTACTAAAGAGATTGAATCAGTAATAATAAGTCTCCTATCAAAGAAAAACCCAGGACTGATGGCTTCATTTTTGAATTCTACCAAACATTTAAAGAAATAAAACTCTTCCAAAAACTTGAAGCAAAGAAAGTACTTCCAAACTTATTTTCTGAGGCTAACATAACCCTAATATGAGGCACAGATAAGGACATCACAAAAAAAGACAATTATAGGCTGATATCGCTAATTAACATTGATGCAAAAATCCTCAACAAAACAGTAGTAAACTGAATTCAGTAACACATTAAAACAATCTTTCACCATAATCAAGTGGGATTTATCCCTGGAATGCAAGAATGGTTCAACATACACAAATCAATAAATGTGATACACCATATTAACACAGTGAAGGATAAAAACCATATAATTATCTCAGTAGATGCAGAAAAACCTTTTTAAAAAATTAACACCCTTTTATGGTTGAAAACTCTGAACAGATAGGTATAAATGGAATGTACTTCAAGACAATAAAGTCCATATATGATAAACCTGTAACTAGCATTATTCCAGTGATGAAAAGCTAAAAGTTTTTTACCTAAGATCAACAACAAGGATGCCCACTCTCACCACTTCTTTTCTACATAGTACTGGAAGTCCTAGCCAGAACAATTAAGCAGCAGAAAGAAATAAGTCATCTTAATAGGAAAAGAAGAAGTAAAATTATCTCTATTTGCTGATATTATATATAGTAAACCCTAAAGACTCCACCAAAAATCTGTTAAAACTGACAAACAATTTCAGTAAACTTGCAGGATATAAAATCAACATACGAAAATCAGTTGTGCTTCTACATATTAATAATGACCTATCAAAAAAAGACATTAGAAAACAATTTCATTTATAATAGCAACAAAAAATTAAACACTTGGACATAAATTTAACCAAAGGTGCAAAGACACATGTACTGAAACCTACAAAAAACTGATGAAAGAAATTAAAGAAAACATGAACAAATGGAAAGATATACCATGTTTATGGACATAAAGAATTAATATTGAAAAAATGTCTATACTACCCAAAGTAATATACAGATGCTATGAAATCCCTATCAAAATTATAATGTCATTTGGGTGTGGTGTTGCATGCCTGTAGTCCCAGCTATTTGGGAGGCTGAGGTGGGAGGATTGCCTGAGCCCAGAAGGTTGAGGCTGCAATGAGCCAAAATTGCACCACAGTACTTCAGCCTTGGCACCAGAGCAAGACTGTGTATTAAAAAAAATTCAATGTCATTTGTTACAGAAATAGAAATGTTCATGGAACCACAAAAGACTCCACATAGCCAGACAATCAAAATAAATAAATAAAAAGCTGGAGGCATCATACTCCCTGATTTTAAAACATATTGTAAAGTGGTTGTAATCAAAACAGCATGGTACTAGCATAAAAACAGACACATTGAACAATGGAACAGGACAAAAAACCTTAGAAATAAACCTATGTATTTTATGGTCAACTGATTTTTTAAAAACGTGCTAAGAACACACAATGAAGAAAGGACAGTCTATTCAATAGATGGTATTGGGAAACCTGGATATCCATATGCAGAAGAATAAAATTAAACACTTATCTTGAACTGTATATAAAAATCAACCCAAAATAGATTAAAGACTTAAATGTAAAACCTGCAACTATAACACTACTAGAAGAAAACATAGGGGAAAATCTCCACACCATTGGTCTGGGCAATGATTTTTTGGATATGACTCTGAAAGCACAAGAGCACAGGCAACAAAAGAAAAAACAGACAAATGAGATGGCATCAAACTAAAAAGCTCCTGCACAGCAAAGGAAACAACCAAGTGAAGAGACAACCCATACAACAGACGTAAATATTTGCAAACCATATATCTGATAAGGACTTAACAGATAAGAATGTAAACTAGTACAACCATTACAGAAACCTCAAAAAACTAAAATCAGAATCACCATATGATTAAATAATCTCACTTCTGGGTATATATTACAAAGAAACTGAAATCACTATGTTGAAGATATATCTGTAGTCTCAGGTTTATTGCAACATTCTTCACAATAGCCAAGAGGTGGCATCAACCTAAGTGTCCATCAATGAATAAATGGACTATAAAAATGTGGTATATATACACAATAGAATACTATTCAGCCTTAAAAAAAAAGGGAAATTCTGTCATTTGTGACAACCTGGGAGAAGCAGAAGGACATTATGCTAAGTGGAATAAGCCAGGTACAGAAATTCAAATACTACATGATATCACCTTTATGAAAGTAAAACACATAAAAGTAGAAAGTTGGATAGTGGTTACCAGAAGGTCCGGGAGATGAAGAGTAGGGGAGAGATGTTGATCAAAGGGTACAAGTTTTCAAATACGCAGGAGGAATAGGTTTTGAGATGTATTGTACAGCAGGGTAACTATTGTCAATAATAACATATTATATATTTCAAAATAAGAGCAAATTTCAAATGTATCACCATTAAAAAATATAGGTAAGCTACAGCATAGCTATGTTAATTAGCCTTGTTTAATTCTGTCGTGTAGTATTAACATATCGAAATATCATGTTGAACCCCATAAATATAAAATTTGTTTGTTAATCAAAAATAATGTTAATAATATTTTTTAAATAAAGGGATGACTATTTTGTAATGCAGTCTGCATTGGGCATTGTTTTCCCAGTTTAATTGCTAAGAATACCACTGAGTCTTGAGCTGTTGTAAGTATTTCCCAACTTTGTTTTTCTTGGTTTGTGATGGTTAAATTCATGTGTCAACTTGACTGGGCTATGGCATGCCCTGATAGCTGGTAAAACATTATTTCTGAGTGTGTCTGTCAGCGTATTTTCAGAAGAGGTTAACATTTGAATCAGTTGGCTGAGTTATAAAGATATCCTTCACTAACGTGGGTGGTCAGCATCTAATCCATTGAGGGCTGGAATAGAACAACAAAACAAAATAGAACAAAGAGGAAGAGTGAATTCACTCTGTTAGAGCTAGGACATCCATATTTTCTTGCTCTGGGACAACAGAGCTCCTGGTTTCGGAGTCTCTGAACTCCCAGACTTACTTGGGGACTCTAGCAGCACCACCACCACTATCCCTGGTTCTCAGCATTTTGACTCAAACTGAGAGTTACACCATCAGCTTCCTCTGATTCCAGGTTGCAGACAGCACTTGGTGGGACTTTTTGGCCTCCATAATTGTGTGAGCAAATTCCTATAATAAATCTCCCCATAGAGTGTGTGTGTGTGTGTGTGTGTGTGTGTGTGTGTGTGTCTGTGTATTCTACTGGTTTTGTTTCTCCATAGAACTCTGGCACATACACGGTTTACCAAATACAAGATGAAACAGTATTATCACTTGCCTCATAAAATATGTTGGTCCATATTCTACTATAATTTCAAGTATGTGAAAACCATTTAACTGGCCTGAGAATGTTGCTTCCTCCAAAGAGTAAAGTGGCAGATGATTGATCAAAAATTTTGTATTAAAAAGTCGTATTTTTAAAAACTGTGTGCCCTCATTAGCTGTGATGATTAAGATTAACTTATAATCCTAACTCAGCAACTTATTAGCTGTAAAACGTTTCCCAAGCTAGTTGGCCTTTCTGTGCCTTAGGTTGCTCTTCTATAAGATGGGAGTGATAACACTATTCACGTATGGGAGCCATGAGGTTAAATTATGCAAAGTGCTTAAATGATGTCAGTAGGTATGCAATGAATGTTAGCTATTATATTATTAAACGGCCCTTTATTCTATGACACTTAAATATTTTAAAAAGTAATTTAGTTGATATACATGAAAGTACCAAATCATAACACTCCACATAATGACATTATAACAGCATTAGAGAAAATGAATACCACAGAACATTTGTAAGCCAACGATATCCGTGATAATTTTGCCATACTAGTTATCTACAGCATGTACTCATTCCTTCATTCATTCATAAAACAAACATTCAATGAAGGTAAACTTTGTTTTCTGCCAGGCCCTGCTCTTGGTGCTGAAGGTAAAAAGATACAGCCCTTTCTCTGAAGGAACTCATGGAATATAGCATAAGTATCTTGATTTTATTATCGAAGTGTTATTAGATTTGTTTGATGTCAAATATGGGCGTTTCTTTCTCCTGAAAGCAATGCAGTTTCTCGCTTCTGTCTTACACAGCACAAGTTTTCAGTTTGAGGCTCATAAATCCATTGCTGATAAATAAATGAGGGCTGAGTTTCTCAAGAAAGTTTAGTTATACCAGAAACTTTATAAGGGAATAGAAATAAGCAATCAAAGAAGAGGGTGAAATTATTCAGTCCTTTGTCAAAATGGGGTTGTTTTGTTTTTAAATTATGCATAATAAAATAATGTTGAGTGTGGCATACTCAGTATGGTGAAACTGCAGCAAAGTTTTATAAAAAGTAGATGCTTTGCTCTGAAACAAAACCCAAAAATTCATGCACTAATATTATTTCAGAAATGTTTATTTGGTTTATTAAAGCTCAGAAGACTTCTCACCAAAAGGCTAATTGGCAGCCAATTGAGCTTGCCTTGAACTTTGAGGAAATATTTTGATCATTGTTGGTGGCGACCCATAAATAAATGAAAAATAAAAAAGAGCTGGAGGTAAGTCAAGAACTATTTTACTGTAATTTTAAATACCTAGCTTTCAGGATCTGCAAGTTTAATCGAATATGCAAATCTACTAACAATTATTCTGTTCTCCTATTTTGCGTTTTCTTCCGTGTGGTTTTATAAGCACATGGAAACCTACACAGCAGTTTCGCCAAATAATGCTTCAGTCAACGTCACTTCCTTACAACAAGGACAAAGAAAATCAATTCCCTGCCGTGGCCACTGCCTGTGTGGAATCTGCACGTTCTCCTCATGTCTGTGTGGGTTCTCTCTGGGTCCTCCCATTTCCTCTCACATCCCAAAGATGTGCCCACTAGGTTCACTGGTGTGTCTACACTGTCCCAGTGTGGATGAGTGTGGGTGTGTGTGAATGCAGCCTGCAATGGGATGGCGTCTTGTCCAGGGCTGGGTCCTACCTTGTACCCTGAGCTGCTGGGACAGACTCCTGCCACCTTCCACCCTAAACTGGAATCAGTGGGTAATACTTTTTCTTATTTAGCCAATATTTCTCATTTTTAATAATTTTTCTTAAACATATATAAAGCCTACATTTATTTCAATGCTGAAAATTAGAAGCGTTTTGATCTTTATTTAGATATTTGGTGATGTATTTGTGACTACAAATATGCCATAGGAACTTAACTCTTGTTTATATCAATTAGCCTATGGTAAATTAATTTTTTATACTTTATTTCACTTAAAGTCACAGTTTCCAAGAACCTATCAACAACATAAGTGAGGACTTACTCTACTCCCAATAATGACAACACACATTCTTCTTTCACCCCAGTCCACGCAGAGCTAGGCAGCTTCCTATTCTGGTTCCTGTTCTGTCTGGCTCCTGAATTTCCGTAAGAGCCCATGAACCAACCATCCCCTAAGGCTTAGTTGAGTAGTAAAGAAAAGGTAACTGCCCCAATCACAAATAAAGAATTTCTGCCCTTCTGATTCTTATTTAATAATACAACCTTAAATTATCTGACAATCTATTTGTACTGAATTTCAGTTCTAAGAAATTATGTTCGCTGAATAATAATCAGCCCATCTCGTCTATAAATACATAAAATGTTATCCTTGGACCATACTTGACCACCAGGGATATATGCTTGGACCACCATATTTTGAAAGATTGTGGAATCAATTGCTTTACTCATTCATGGATTGCTGTTATGCTGTGAACCCACACATGTTTTTTTCATCTTAAATTTGACTTTTAACGATTTTTTAAGTTTATTTATTTATTTATTTATTTATTTATTATACTTTAAGTTCTAGGGTACATGTGCACAATGTGCAGGTTTGTTACATGTGTATACATGTGCCATGTTGGTGTGCCACACCCATTAACTCGTCATTTACATTAGGTATATCTCCTATTGTTATCCCTCCCCCCTCCCCCCATCCCACAATAGGCCCTGGTGTATGATGTTCCCCTTCCTGTGCCCAAGTGATCTCATTGTTCAATTCCCACCTGTGAGTGAGAACATGTGGTGTTTGGTTTTCTGTTCTTGCGATAGTTTGCTGAGAATGATGGTTTCCAGCTGCATCCACATCCCTACAAAGGACACAAACTCATCCTTTTTTATGGCTGCATAGTATTCCATGGTGTATATGTGCCACATTTTCTTAATCCAGTCTGTCACTGATGGACATTTGTGAACCCACACATTTTTAAAAATGATATAAAATTTCTTCAGTAACCTCAGTTGCCTCAACTTCAATAGCTCCTAGTACTGGAAAGGAGAATAGAGACTATTTTGTGTTCCTGCATTAACTAAAAATACTACCAATGGCAGAAGAAAAAAAAAAGATGGTATATAAAATAAATCATAATGAAAAAAGTAACAAAATAGCATCATTTTTGTTTTCCAAATGAAACAAAAACTTTTCACCTAGAGGTGCTTATAGAATGTGACCTGATACTAAGTAAATACAAAATTGTCACTGCTAAATAATTTTCCAAGCAAAGATAATGTCACTAAAATATGTTTATTCATTCTCAACAGTGGCCTGCTTCTCTTGGAATTCCAGTCAACTTTGGCAAGAAAGTCTCTATCCAGGTGTCTCCAGAATATTCTGGGCAGCTCAAAAAGTATGCCAAATAGGCCAGGCACGGTGGCTTACACCTGTAATCCTAGCACTTTGGAAGGCCAAGACAGGCAGATTACTTGAAATCAGGATTTCAAGACCATCCTGGCCAACATGGTGAAACCCCATCTTTACTTAAAAAAAAAAAAAAAGCCAAAATTAGCCGGACATGGTGGTGGGCGCCTGTAATCCCAGCTACTTGGGAGGCTGAGGCAGGAGAATCACTTGAACCTGGGAGGCGGAGGTTGCAGTGAGCTGAGATTACGCCACTGCACTCCAGCCTGGCCGACAGAGCGAGACTCTGTCTCAAAAAAAAAAAAAAAAAAAAAGATCGCAAATACAAGAGATATGAACCATCAGCTTAAACTTTCTTTAAATTTATTTAAATTTCTTTAAAATTTTAAGA
>NW_012103809.1:3226853-3235387 GCF_000951045.1 Mandrillus leucophaeus
ATGGTGGTGGGCGCCTGTAATCCCAGCTACTTGGGAGGCTGAGGCAGGAGAATCACTTGAACCTGGGAGGCGGAGGTTGCAGTGAGCTGAGATTATGTCACTGCACTCCAGCCTGGGCAACAGAGCGAGACTCTGGGGAAAAAAAAAAAAGGAAAAAAGGTATGTTAAGTAGCTAACAAGGAATTTAAAAATATAAATAAAATAATAAATGAAAAGAAAGCCAAGTGTTAAAATCTTTCAGTTCAAATTCTGTGAGTCTTTTAAGCATAAAATGATATTTCTGTCCTCTAGAGTTTTTTTCATATTTATAATAACAGGGCACTTTTCTTGTTCATCTCACAAAAGCAAAGAATATGACAGAAACTTGCAAACTGTAAAGAACGGCAGTGTCATTATCATTTCCCTTAAAGTAAAATATGGACAATCACCACTGTTTTTTTTTTTTCCATAAAATATTTGTGCTCCTGCTTTTTTGCCTTTTATAGTTTTATTAACTAAATTTTTAAATTATATCGGCATTTATATTTAATATAATGTTTAAGGGATGGTATAAGAGCTACTGTATTAGTTAAGGAAATCATGTAAATGTCTCAAGTGATTTCCGAAAATCAATTTTCCCTCCAAAATGTTTTCTATACTAACCACAGAGTAGAATATATGTTTCTGGCTTACAGAAAATATAATGATTAATCTGTTAAAGTACCTTATGAAATTCATTTTGAATTTACATAGATTTTAGTATGGATTTTACATTTTTAAATGTCTCTCATATCCAAGTATCTGATCTCAAACTTGACATTCACTCACTTCACAATCTTAGATTTGAATCACGGCTACTGTCAAATGCCAGGAAGTTATGAAGAATTTGGAAAAGTAGGGTTAATTGCCAGTATATGCTAGTTTATTTTTCAGAATGTTTCTCTGGCATCTGCTTAGTCTGGGCTAGCATATTTATTCCACCATTAGCCTAAATGCTGTATTTTATTTATTAAATCAAGACAAAACCTTAAAAAACATTACTCATTAATCGCAAAAAACCTCCTTAAATCGTGGTGTCCTAATTGAATAAACTAAATGTATGGATTGTTTACAATTAAAATTCAGAGGAAAACCTAGTTATCTGCAACTGATTAGGAACAGGTACATAGCATACAGTAGATACTAGGGAATGTCCAGGAAAACATTTCCTCCTGGTAGCTAACATGCAAAATAAAATTATTTTATATCTAATTCAATACATATTTCAAAAACAATGTATTATTGTTTTCCTGAATTTCCTCTGTGACTAAATTTATTAAAGCTATGCACTTAATCAGTGAATTTTATTCTTTACTAGATAATTTTCAGACCTAAGTCATTTCGTAAAACCCTTCCTACAAGCTTTCTAATGTCAGTGGGATATAAAAAGTCAGCACAAATATTTCTAAAGTAGCTTTCTATATTTAGGCAACTCAATTGCCCTATGATAAGAATAAAAATGGTATTTCATCATTTGCATGGCCCTTGAAGTGGGATGTTCTCAGTTGACTCTGAGAGTGTTACCTCCCCACTTCCCCTCTCATCCTCCCCACTCTTGGTTTTGTTCCTCCTACTCTCATCATGCTCTGGGATACTGTATTAGTCCATTTTCACACTGCTATAAAGACATACTTGAGACTGGGTCATTTACAAGGGAAAAAAAGGTTTAATAGATTTACAGTTCCACATGGCTGGGGAGGCCTCAGGAAACTTACAATCTTGTTGGAAGGTGAAGGAGAACAAGGCACGTTTTATCATGTCAAAGCATGAGAGAGAGAGAGCTGGGGAGAACTGCCAAACACCTTTAAAGCATAAGATCTCATGAGAACTCACTCAGTATCACAAGAACAGCATGGGGGAAATCGTCCCCGTGATCCAATCGCCTCCCACCAGCTCCCTCCCTTGACATGTGGGGATTACGATTCGAGATGAGATTTGGGTGGGGATACAGGTCCAAATCATATCAGGTGATACCCTGCTGCCTTGATGGCCTTAGACAGGAAGCATCAGCCATAGCACCTTTTCAAGATATTTACAGAACCAGCCTATCCCATGTAAGTAGATACCTGTCTCTTCTGAAGTTGCAAATGATATCTCCACTTGTGACCTGTTGTTATAAAAGATCTTGTTGATAATAGTCTTTTTCACCTGATGAATTTTTTCCTCTTTAGCCTGAATCTACTTACCTTTCACAAAACAACAACAACAACACACACACACACACACACACACGCCTGGAGCTAGACATATAAGATTCTCGTATTTTTATCACTTCTCTCTCTGGTGGGTCAGAGCACATAATGCCACATTACACATAAATAGAACCAAAGATACAGAAATCAGAAGATAAATCAGATTGTCTCTGAAGTCAAGACTGTTATGTGGCACAAGTCCAACAGTTAGAATGCCCAAGTTCCTTAAATAGTGACTTCAGAAATGCTAGAATATTCGCGTAGTAATACAGTGCTTGTGCAAACAAGTCCAAGCAGGTTCTTAATTTTTCCAAGTAAGTGTATGCTGGTTTCGGGTTTTATTATCAGTAACTCACAATATGCTAGAAATGAGCACTCTAACACAAAATAAACCAGATAATGAAACTAAATTGTACAAACTAAATGTCATGTAAAATGTGAAATGCGTAGGCAGTAATTATGCTCCTTATCAATATCCAGGATGGGTAAGGATATTGATAAGGAGCATAACTTCTGCCTACACATTTTACAATGTGTATAAAAAATAAGGAAAGGACTCAATGAAGTCATAAATCGTGTGCTCTAGGAAGAGTGTGCTGGTAAGCAAAATCAGTAGACCATGTGTAGGCCTGAAACTTCAACTTGTCATTTGAAAAAGAGAAATTATCTTACATTTCTCAATATACTCTTAATGCTGACCTATTCTAGTGGAGAACTCCCAAGCAGAATTACATTTTTTTGAGCATAGCTTTGGAACTCCTCAAGGTAAGCAGGGGTGGCTTCGCTGGCTTCTTGGTGGATTTCGTGACTCTTATTGGAACTCCCAGGTGCTTCGGAATTCAGATTCTCCTCCTGGTCGCTCTCATCTGTTTACCCCAAGAGAATCACATGGAATTCCACTTGTTTTTGCCAATTTAATGTTGACTAAGCACACAGTAGACTAATCACTGATTTTCTCATATGCAATAAAGTTCGGTTTTTCATAATCGACCAACTAACAAATTATTTTCTATTTCATGTACTGGAAAACAACTAAAGCACAGAAGTTTGAAGATTAAAAAACAACCACCACCACCTTTGTTTATCCCATAATGTTTACAGACTCAACAAAGTACAGCTGTACATTTAAGCCCTTTTCCCAGTTACCAAATATATCTTGAAATGTGGATACTGTGCTTTTCTGTGTGTTAATATTACATGTTGTTTACTTCAATATCTTACGACTTACTCGCTGTGTTGCTGTAACCTGTTTAGGAGATGAATAGGCTTAGAAGAAGCCAGAGCTCTTTGGTTCATTTTCCCACCTTAGGATCTCTCAGAACATTTCCTGAGCTCTGCACACGAGGCACTTTATTTGGGCTACCTTGTTTATTTGCATAGAAATGGCAGCATTTATATAAATGGTATGTGTACTTTACTTCTCTATCACCTGAACACAGTGCCATCTACAAAAGATATCCATTCATCTAGCCAGATGCGTGCTGTAAATATAAAATGATCTTCCCTCTTCCAGTCTGTAAAAGATGCTGGAATGTATAATACAAAATTTTCCACATCTCCTATTCTAGAATTTTAACGAGAATCATCAGAACAGAGCTTCTTCTGCAGGAGGACATGAGATGGCATGCTGGAGAAAGCACTGAGTTACAGTGTCCAGAGCCCCACTCGCCTTGTTCTTTGCGCCCTGATGCACCATATTACTCTGCATAAGTATACTTTCTAAGTCTCAGCTACATCCTTTTCTATAAAATAGTTCACACAATGCCTATTCTATAAATTCTATGAGACTTAAGTCCATAAATGATTTCCGAAGATCTATTAGATGCTATCAGTAAATGTGTGACTTGGGTGGTTTCAAAGGATCCAAGCTGAAAAAGCCATCAGAATGGAAAAGAAACGGCAGGCATAAAAGTGCACTATTCCATGTCTAGCACTAAAAGGTATTCAATAGGTTTGCTGAGTCAGAAGTTAGACTAAACACAGAGAGGCCTGACTTATGCATAACCATTTATGATGCTTCATTTTAAGCATCAGCTTGAACAGGGTATGGTGCCCACCTGTTTGCCCAACCACCAGTCTCGATGTTGTTGGGAAGGTGTATTTAGATGTGACTAATATTTAAATCAGTTGAGTTTGAGTAAAGCGGATTACTCTTCACAATGTGTGTGGGTCTCATCCAATCAGTCGAAGTTCTTAAACATATAGATTGGGGCTTTCCAAAGAAGAGGGAATTCAGTCTCAAAGCCACAGCATAGACACTCTGGTTGCGTTTCCAGCCCGCTGGCCTGCCCCACACATTTCAGTCTCAAGACGGCAACATCAACTCTTACCTGAGTTTCCAGACTGCTGCCCTGTGGAATTCAGACGCAAGACTGCAATTTCAACTCCTGCCTGAATTTCACATCAACTCTTACCTGATTCTCCAGGTTGCCAGCCTGTCCGAAGGATTTCAGACTTGCTATCCCAGCTACAGAGTGAAGCAATTTCTTAAAATAAATGCCTCTCTATATATTGTCAAACCAACTGGATTCTGCTTCTCTGGATAATTCTGATATACCATTTGAACTTGGGATCCCTCAGAATGAGCTGGCTTGAAAAATGAGTTTGCTTTGTTTATAAAGGCAAAGAGTAATAAATGGTTGACCACACAAACTGATAGCAAAAAAGCAAAGGAGAAGTGTATCCAAGCAGAAATAAAATTTTAAGGGTATTATACTGTAAATGGGGATAAAAATGAGGACGAACCTTTAAAGGTTGTTATGAAGTTTAAACAAGTGAATTATTTAGAACAGCGTTTAGGACAGTTCCAGGCACCTAGGAAGCACTCGAATGTTTAACTGGCATTAATATTTTCACCAGCAGGATTATTGTTATTATTTTTATTATTCTAGGTATGCGCTTGTCACATCTGCTCATGTAATAATAATTTAGTCATCATAACTACTGCATGTAACAGGTGTTATATGCTCATTTGGCAAAAATGACAAAGAAAGGTTAATTAATTGGTCCAGGGTCACACAGCTAGTAAATGATGAAGTCTAAGCATAAATTTAATAGAAATAATAACTATTGGAAGACATTATCATGATCAGCCCTCTCCTCTTATATACTTTGAGGAGTTATTATACTAAGGAAGACAAAATTATTGAGAAGCACTAGGCACACATGGTAAAATAATAATAATAATAGAATTATTCCCCATGAAATACACAGCAATTTGCATTTAATTTTTTGGCAAAAACAACAATATGGTTCTGGCATGAATTTATATATATGTTCAGCAAAGAATTTAGAATTGAGTTTTTTAAAGGTTACCTTTAAATTATTAGTTTAATACATAAAATAAGTTTTTACTTAAAAAGCATAACTTACAAGTATGAATTTCCATGCTAAGGTTGAGAACAGTGTACTACTTGTCTTCTACCACCCCAAAGCATTTGTTCAAAAGCTAAGACACAGTCTTTAAAAAGAGTAGAACATAGTCTCATAACTTAGTGAATCCAAGTATGCCATATGCCGTTTTAAGATCCTTCAACAGTAAATCTTAAATCATTTTCACCATTCAGGGTTATAAATTATATGCAATTATAGGAAATTGGGTCATAATTACTTTTCCCCTAAACTTCAGCTACATTTAAATATGTACAACCATGGAAAGCTCACATAGGTAATCAGTGAATGGTTATATTTAGAAAAGATGGGTAAGCATTTGCAAGAAACCATTTCAATCAATTTACAACTAATGTTAAAATAAAAGAGTGAAGATATTTGGTCTCTTACCTTGGGGTTCTCCTTGTCGGCTCTCATCAAAAAGCTTCGTTAATCGATTATAGAAAATTCTCTTGTCATCTTGTAGGAGTGTTAAAAGAACATGTGCATGATAACTTTCTCATCAATTAATTTACAGATATGCAAACATAATTACAAAAAGAAATTATTAATCACTATGGCTATTTAATTATATTCTGGGTCAAACACACAATTTCTACTCAATTTGCTGCCTTGTTCTGAAAAAGAAAAACCTTTTGTAAATAAATGATAATTAGAACAATGATTTTTAAATGTATATTGCAAGACATGCATAATAGGATACTTCTCCATTAAAACTGATCTCATGTTGAATGAATTACGCCATCTATTACTCAAGAATCATTTCAGAATAAGTCATTTTGGTTTGTTACAACATACAATAGAATATACAAGTGATCAAAATGAATGAGTGTTTTCCATTAGCTACTCTCTATATATCATCTTTTAAATATTTATGTATAAGGAACAACAAATTTAGATGGTTCTGGATTATTTTGTATGTGCTATTGCAATACAGTAGGAAATACAGGGATTCTAAGTTCTTTTGTGAATGTAAAGCATTAAGGTATGTCATTACCTACTGCAAAACACACACACACACACACACACACACACACACACATTATAAAAACATTAATCTGGAAGAGGGCCAAAAGGTCATCCACCTGGTTATCCCTCTTTGGAGAATTCTGACTAGTCCAACAGCTATTGTAACCTACATATATAACCTATATGCAAAATTGGAAAATAATAAAATGTTACGCACTTACTACATAGTAGCACTGAAATCTGTATTCTATATTAACTAAAAGGCACTTAATAATAAAGTATTTTACGATTTCTACTCTCTACCATACAAAAATGAACATCATATTACCCTTCCAAAATTTAGTGTAAAAAATAAAATCGTGGTGGTGGTGGTGGTGGGTTATTTACACTGAAAAACAGAATATAATTTATATTAAACATCGAAAGTAACCTACTTAGGGCCTTTCTCTTTATACCATTACTTCCAGGAAGCTCAGTGTAAAAATGAGTGCTTAATTAGGTAATAATATTGTCCTGTGTTTTTTGCACATTAACTTGTCCCTTTTTGCAGGTGTTCTCAAATTCCCCTTCCATCTTTACTCAAACTTTCCTATAATTATGTGCATTTATGTTTCTATTGTAGGCTACCTCAAATTGTTTTGGAAGTAAAGTATAGATTACAAACAAATAAATATAAGAACAGCTGCAGTGGCTCATAATACCAGCACTTTGGGAGGCTGAGGCAGGCAGATTGCTTGAGCCCAGGAGTCTGAGACCAGCCTGAATAACACAGCAAGACCCCATCTCTACAAAAAATACAAAATTTAGCCAGGCATGGTGGCATGTGCCTGTAGTCCCTGCTACTCAAGAGACTGAGGTGGGAGGATCACTTGAACTTAGGAGATGGAGGTTGCAGTGAGCTGAGATCATGGCACTGCAACTCCAGGCTGTTTTAAAAAAAAAAGAAAAAAAAGCACCTCAACTGCTCAACTACTCAGCTAAAGTGAAGACAGATGGGTGCAAGCAAGACTTCTGGGGTGTTCCCAAAATTCTGCCACATGAAATGCTGTGAACTTTAGCTTGCTTCAGACTGCCCCTCTCTGGAACCATCCCAGCAGCTCTGGTGTTGTGTCTGCGTAACCTTTAGCCCCATGTGACAGAGAAAGTGGAAAGGTTGCTAATTAGCACTGGTTGACCCCTAAATGGAATAACTGTGAAGGTGTGAGTATCAAGCAAAAAGAAAAAGAGGACATTATGAATTGCAGACTGAAGGCTGAGGACTCATCTTATCAGGGGGCGCTGAGCTGAGCTCTCTTTCTGCATACTCGCATCTTCTTGCTTCTTCTGTTCTCCTATTACAACTCCAAAAGCTATTGTCATATGATTGAGACGTTTCATATTTTGCCACCACTTGGACAACGGGACTGAATTTCAAGACTGGCCAATAAAAGGCTTTTGGTCAATAGCTGTGTTATTACACTGAAGGAATTCACCAGTGGGAGCCATTATCAGAAGAAACCCCAAGTGACCGCGAATACTTGATCCCACCTCAAATATGTCCCTTTTTTATTTTTATTTTTTGACAGAATTTCACCGTGTTTTCCAGGCTGGATTGCAATGGTGCGATCTCAGCTCACCACAACCTCTGCCTCCCGGGTTCAAGTGATTCTTCTGTCTCAGCTTCCTGAATAGCTGGGATTACAGATGCATGCCACCACACCCAGCTGGTTTTGTATTCTTAGCAGAGATGGGTTCCACCATGTCGGCCAGGCTGGTCTCGAATTCCTGACCTCAGGTGATCCACCCGCCTCAGCCTCCCAAAGTGCCGGGATTACAGGTGTAAGCCACCATATCCAGCCAAATATGTCCTCTTTTTAACAAGTATTATAATATTACTATATTACTATGTTATATATTACTTATCTATTACAAGTGACAATATATGATATATAAGTAGATTATATATTTATATATTATATATTATAT
>NW_012103809.1:3235652-3260652 GCF_000951045.1 Mandrillus leucophaeus
GATCTCGGCTCACTGCAACATCTGCCGCCCGGGTTCAAGCGATTCTCCTGCCTCAGCCTCCCATGTAGCTGAGATTACAGACACGCGCCACCACGCCTGGCTAATTTTGTGTATTTTAGTAGAGAAGAAGTTTCACAATGTTGGCCAGCATGGTCTCGATCTCCTGACCTCGCGTGATCCGCCCACCTCGGCCTCCCAAAGTGCTGGGATTACAGACGTAAGCCACCGCACCCAGCCTGTGTTTTCAAATATCCGATGTGAACTTGTTATCTTTGATAATGGAATGTTAGAAAATGGAGCTTACTGTATCATGCATATCAGACTAATCTTGACAGATCTAGTATCTGGTCACACGAAGTTTATGGGTTAATATGAAAGTGCAGGACTCTACATTATTCACTGGGTTTTGGACAAATATGTATCACATACATATTATGTGTGAGACACTAAGTGCTGGATATACAGCATCCAATGAATAAGATGCATAGAACTCCTTCCTCATGGAGTTTTCATTATATTTTCTTTTCTTGATACCATAAACAGAGTAGAGCTTAGCTATTAGGAGTGATCCTTTGGTTCGTGGAAACACCCTAGAAGGTGGTAGAAATATATAGCAGACTGATCTTTTACCAGTCACATTTGGCCCAGTGCATCTCATTTATATCATATGAATACACAGGGTTCCAGGGTAACAAAACATAACTTACAGAAGATCTAGGAGAATGGAGAAAACCTATTTTTCAACCATGAGTTCCTAAGCCATAGCATGTGTAACAAAGAGCCTAGATAGATGAAATGAAGATACATAAATCCTTACCTATTTTGAGAGAAAAAGAAATCTAAAGGCCAGGTATGGTGGCCTACCCCCTGTAATCCCTGCACTTCAAGAGGCCGAGATAGGTGGATTGCTTGAGCCCAGGAGTTTGAGATCAGCCTGGGCAACATGGTGAAACTCCATCTCAATTTAAAAAGAGACAAAATTAGCTGGGCGTAGTGGTGCACATCTGTAGCCCCAGCTACTCAGGAGGCTGAAGTGGGACAATCACCCGAGCCCAGGAAGTTGAGGCAGCAGAAAGCCGTGATCATGCCACTGCACTCCATCCTGGGTAAAGGGAGTGAGACGCTGTCTCAAAAAAAAATCTAAAATCTCTTTCCAATATATATAAAACGTATCTTGTAGTGAAGAAGGAACTTCAGAAAGAAGAGGAAAAAAATGCTGAGGAAGAAATGAAGGGAAAAATGAAAGCAGAGGAGAAGAAAAAGTGGGAAGGCAATTAGAAGGAAGTGGAGGAAATAAAAAACAATTGCGAAGGAGTTCATTAGAAAGGAGGCTCATTAGAAAGGTGGAACCCGCAGCTGGTAAGAGGGCCAGCCCCCACCTCCCACAGCACACACCAGCACGGATCTGGCTACAGGTAAATACACAGAAAGAGCTTCCTGCTCTGAAACGGGGTACCCCATGTTAGCTGCGGGAGTCAGACAATAGTAACTGACTAGGGAAGGGAAAAGGTGACCAGCAATGTTTTATAAAACTTACCTGTCTGTAGTTAGAACCATTCCTTATTCATTGAACACAACTTATTAAGTTACCTTTCCCAAATTAGGGAGTCCTCGCATTACAAACATTCCACCAAATATAACTATATATTGTGATTCCTAAGAAATTTAAACAGACTTCAATGGTAATTCAATCAACACCCCTCCCCAGAAATCACTAGAATTGTCTCTTTCTCCCCAAGTGTGTTTGGGTATATAGAAGGTCGAACTTTTCCAGCCTCACATCCACCCTGGCTTTTGAGCTACCAGTGAAAACTGACTCTGAGACTAAGTCCTTGTCTTATCTTGCACATAGGTCTTTTGATAATATCTGTGGATTCTGCATCATTTAAAAATAGGTTATCGAGAGCTACTTTGTAAAATAATCTTTGCACTATGCTTGAGTCCTTTTTGTGAGAATTTACCCTAGTGTTTTATGAAAAAGTGCAGACTCAATGACTGGCACCCACTGGTGGGATATGATCTAGACTGCAGCTGATTCTAAGTAACATTTGTCATTGTCAATATCACATCAATAACCTTTATAAAAACGCTGTTTTGTAAACTATAAAATATGTATAATACTATGCACTTAAGGAGCAATTCTGAATTATTATTTTACAACCACAACTAGTATTCGAGGTTATAGAAGAGGAAATTGCTATCATATCACTTCCCCTTCATAATTCTCAAAAGGGAGGTGGTGGTACCATGAATTCAAGGAAAGAACTTCAGTCATCACAGGATATGGGAATCTCACATGCTAGATGCAGTTTGTTGAAGAATGCTCATTTTAAACTCAAAAAGCAGAGATGCATTTGAAGGTGATGATGCTCCTCAGACACATACATGGGCCTTATGATGGCATCAAACTGTTCACAGTAGCATCAGATGAAAGCACATCGCTGTTTCTTCCATCTGACCAGCCCACTGTCCTTGATGAAAAATTACCTTCGCTGCCCATCATGTTGTTAGTGGTTAAAACTTATCATTTAAATTGTAAGCTGCAAAATCTAAATGGAACTGCATGGGTGATCTTTGTCACCTCATTTTCATGAATGGAAAAGAATATTCTGACACAAAAATTACATACTTAATTCTAGCTCACCTTCTCTGCTGACCTCCATCGCACACTGCCTTGGGTTTATTTCCTCATCCATCAGTGGGTCAAAGTAATTTCTGCCGTATTCATTTCCTGTGGAAAGTACACGAGGTAAGGGTCAGTGATTATTAGAAGCACATGAACCAAAATGTTAATTTTGAAATCGACACCAGCAAAGAAGGACCATTTTAGCTCTTTTATAAGCTTAATTTTTTTACAAGTCTTCCAGGCCTCCCTTTTTTGTAATTATCATCTTGCAAAAGGTCAGAAAGGTAATTCAAGAAACAAGTTCATGCTATCTTTCTGTTGCTAAAAAGTTAATGAGAAAATTATCAAATGTAGACTTTAGAATAATAATAAAAATCTTAAGCCAAACTATTTTGGGATATACTCATGAAATGGAAGTAGTTGGATTATAATGATGTGTAGAACTCACTGATGATTATATTTACTTACTTATATTTCACTAAGTGTATCATGGTGTTGTGTCTAGAATTCCACAGGCCATTTAGTACTATCTTAATTATGAAAAACTACAGCAGAATGTACATGTTGCTAGTTAGGTGAAAAGAAAGAGAGAGAGAAAGAAAGGGAGAGAGGGAGGGAGAAAAGAAAGGAAGGAAGGAAGGAAGGAAGGAAGGAAGGAAGGAAGGAAGGAAGGAAGGAAGGGAGGGAGGGAGGGAGGGAGGGAGGGAGAGGCTGGCTTATAGATCTTTCTTATGTCAACTTCAGTAACATGAAGGGAAGATACAAATGATTTAGCCATAAATTTATCCCACACACATCAACAATCTCAACACCGCTAACCAAAATTTCTCACATCACGTCTCCCACTTACTCTGTCCTTATCTTCATGATCAAACCGTAGCATGAGGTATAACTTTGTAATAGAGGAAAGGGTCTGCTATTAATTTTCCAAATCTAGTTTCATACTTCCTGCAGACTGAAATGTATATGTCTGTGGCTAGCAAAATGAACGCTACTCTGATGATAATTCAAGTTGCCTCAAACATTGCAAAAGAAATAAAGCCTTGTAGAATGAAAACAACAACTTTGAAAGTATGGTTCGCAGGGAAGGATTAATACATAACAGGTATACTGTGATATTCTTTAGTATATTTGTCTTAGGATCAAAAGTAATCCAAATGGCAGCTCCTTTTCCAAGGCTAAATGAAATTTTGATATGAACCTAGGTTTAATTTCTATTTCTGGACTGACACATTTTTGTGTCGGTCTCTGTTCTATCAACGCAGTTCGCAGTTAAGTACAAAAACTGAAAATCTGCTTTACCTTGAGGTCTCAATAGGGAAAGAATAAATGAGTTTCATTTTTGTTACTTTATCTGTCAACAACTACTAGGCTGATAGGAATCTTGGTGGTATGTAATCAAAGTCTTATGTACTGCAATAACACCATTCTTCCTCATTCACTGTAATTGTTTTGTTTTGTTTTGTTTTTCTCTACCACAAAGCACTGTGATACTCTAACTATGCCCTTTCATATGCTGGTAAAATAATTCACCTATATTAGCAGAAGGATGGTAGCATAGTCCTTATATTGTCAATCAACTACTGGTACCCATAGTCTGGAAGGTTCTCCAATCCAATACAAAACTCAAATTATTTGTCTTCTATAACTGACAAGTAAATATTACCAAGATAATCAAAACCTTGGAGGGTGAAAAAAGTTAAGTTATGTTTAACCAAAAGTCTGGAGTAGTGTATTTAGTTTTTAGGTTCTCAAACCATTTGCATCCCTGTTGTCAGTGGAGATGTTGGGGTCTTGTCCAGCTGCACATGAATGAGGCTTGCACCCTGGGAGCCTTCAGACCACCATTTCCCTTCAGAGCTCGATGCCTCCACACACAACTGGAAACAGGGCCCCTTAAGGTCTACACAGATTGTTCCTTCTGTGTTTCATGTGGGTTGACGTACATGTGTTAGGTTACAAGTGCCAATACTGGAGGGATTCATTTTGCGTTTCCCATTCTGGGATCCCACGTACAGCATTTTACAAGGAAAGAATTCTGAGGTCACTTGAGCAAAGAGACAGCTTTGACACTCTTAGTTCTGAAATCCTTTAAACATCCCCAAGTTCTATATTGTAATACATATCTAGAATTTATGTCTTTTTATAATTTAAATGCATTTTATTTTAATTTTACATTCTGTTAAGCATTGTTTTACAAATATAGTTTATACTCAACTATTGTCTGTCTTCCCCACTAAAATATAACCTCTGTGAATGCAAAGACATTATCTCTTAGCTCACTGCAGCACCCTCAGTGCCTAGAATATTACCTGTCTTATAATATGACCTGAATTCCTTAGTTAAATAAACTTCTCTTGGAAACCTATTGTAATACCCTAATCCTTTCATTGCCTAGATGTTCTCTCTTGATTAATTAACCTTTCATCACCTTTTATTCATATTTTTTCTCTATTCCCCCATCCCATCTCTCCTCCCCATCATCACCACCTACCCCTACACTTTTATTTTTAATTGAGTGCCTTCTAGGAACTGAGCACTGTCTGAATTTAAAAAACAAACACAACAACAACAACAACAACAGGAAAACTATGACCCCTGCCCTCAGAGCAGGGGAGAAGAAGGAAGCTAACATATACAATCTGGTATGATTTAAAGAATGGAATTCTGGTCGAGAATATCAGAGAAGCATCTACCCCATATTGGGGGTGTCAAAGAAGACTTCTTGGAGAAATGGCTACTGGAAATAAGTTTTTGGAAAGGTGATTAGGAATTAGCCAGTCAGAAATACAGGGGAAAGAAATTTTTGACATCTGGGCAAAGGAGAAAAGACTCCAGGTCATAAAGTCATGGAAAGTACAATTTGTTGGTAGGTGTTCCTCAATTTTTCTTGACCTCCTAAAGCTACAATTTAATAAAGTGAATAATGGAACCCAAACTTCTTCACTAGCCCCAGAATCAACGTTAACTAATGATTTTGCTGAAATTCCTAGTGCACTCTTGTACAGTGTCACCTTCCAATGTTTCATATTCATTCATTCATTCAACCAATACTCACTGAGTGCTCATTATGGGACTATAGCAGTAAAATGAAATACCCAAAAATCTCTCTCCTCACAGACCTTACATTCTGTGAGTGGAAGAATAAGCACAATAAATATGTATATTTTATAGTTTATTAGATAGTGAAAAGTGATGAGAAAAAAGTGCCAGGTAAGGATGGTCAGACCCCCAGGAAGGGGTGGGAGCTGCATCTCTTGCTTCCACCTTTGTGTCAAACAAAGGGTGCCACTTAGGATTAAGTCACTATGCTTTCAAGACAATTGAGAAAGTAAAGCTATAATGTATTTATTATTATTTTAATAAGCTATCCTTCTAATTGCTTGCATAACATAAGTCAGCCTATGAATCAAATAAAAACACACTCTCAAATATTAAAATGATTGTTTCTTTCTATTGCTATTCCTTGTCTTAATAAACCTATAATTTAAACACAGCAGGTAGAATTTAGAAGAGTAAACCCACGGAACCTGTTATAAATTTAGAAACAATGGACTCCATCATAACAGTAGCTCCTTTTGCCGCCTTTCATTGGGTGGAGTCAGGATTTAATGAAGTAGGATGGTTTTAAGGATATGGTGTATATTACCAGAAGGTAGATAGCTAATAGAATCAATTCCTAAAGTGTCCTAATCATTCAGAGTATGCTTTTGGATATATCTAAAATCATCTCACAGGAAAATTAACAGACCCACTGAGAAATTCAAAGTAGGGCATTTAGCAATACCAAAACGACAGATTTTAATATGGCTGATATTTAACTCCTTGTAATATTCAGATGAATATATGCCAATCCCATGTGTGTGTGTATACACATATATATGTTGAAGTATGGTTCTACATTGAAGCAAACAGATGTGATATATAAACGAATAAATCAGTAAATTAGTCTTCTCAATATTCTTGATACTCTATTTTTGCTTCCAACTTCCTAGTATTAGCTGCTTAATGTCTAGAATCGCATTAGTTAATTCATTTCTCGTGCTATCTTTTATTGAACTAGGAGAGGAAAACACACACACTTGCCTTCTGCCCTTCCACACATATCAGGTTTTCCTATCATTTAACTCAGAGCAGCACAGAACATAATCAGAGCTTTTACTTAAATTACACTGTACATGAACTTTGGTCAGGAAACCCTCTAGTGTGCATCCATGCAGTTCCTTGGGGGCTATAAGAGTGAGAATGAAATTGCCCACCAGAGGAAGGTTAGTAACAATCATCGAAGTGTCTTGACTCAACGAAGCAATCACTTCCTTTCAAATCAGCTACATTAGCTAGAGAGGAAGAAAACCCTAATGCATTTGTGTGTTTCTCAGGAGTTTTTTGTTTTGTTTTTTTTGGCCCCATTCTTGTTCTTTTCCTGTAAATCCACCTGCTTCAGCTCAGCTTTTCCTTGCCGATAACTGTGTTTTCTGTAATATACTATAAACTAAATAACTAAACAATTCGTATTTTATGATTACAACCATGCACCAAAATTTTACCACAGAGGACATTCTCCTGACAGCATTCTTTTTAAAGGCATAAAGCCGGGAAAAATAAAATTAAGTTTGATTCCTATGAACTTTATAAATAAATTTGGGAAAACATCATATTTTTTCCCACTTTGAAAATCCAATACAAGTATCTCCAGCTAAAATGTCCATGGGGCCAGAAAGTCTGCATAAATACAAAAACATAAGTTTAGAAATCAGGGGACTGCACTAGAATATAGGGGAATAGGGACAATGTCAAACCTAAACACACTGTACCATACTAAAATCCAAATACTATTTTTATAAAGTTGATTTACAAAACTATTTTGTAAATAAAAGGCAACTAAAAATACAAGAATATTTCTGAATGATAAAAAATAGTTATCCTAAACTAAGTCTTCATGTACTAAATATCAAAACAAAGCAACAACAACAACAACAAAAAAGCTCTCTTTTTTTTTTTAAACTTTAAGTTCCAGGATACATGTCCAGAATGTGCACGTTTGTCACATAGATATGTGTGTGTCATAGTGGTTTGCTGCACTTATCAACCAATCACCTAGGTTTTAAGCCCCGCATGCATTAGCTGTTTGTCCTGATGCTCTCCCTTCCCTTACCCCGCCCTCAACAGGCCTTGGTGTGTGATGTTCCCCTCCCTGTGTCCATATGTTCTCATTGTTCACCTCCCACTTATGAGTGAGAACATGCAGTGTTTGGTTATCTGTTTCTGCATTAGTTTGCTGAAAATCATGGCTTCCAGTTTCATCCTTGTCCCTGCAAAGGACATGATCCCATTCCTTTTTGTGGCTGCACAGCATTCCATGGTATACATGTACATTTTCTTTATCCAGTCTCAAAAAAATTAGTACAATGAAGACTTCGTTTAAGATAACTAACCCTTAAATATCAAAACAAAACAACAACCAAAAAACAACCAAAAAAACAGTTATCTTAAACTAAGTCTTCACTGTATTGAATATCAAACACACCAACACAAAACAACCAAACAAATAAAAAACCAATGACCAAAATATGAACTGTGACCTGGATATCCATCATGAATCTGATTATATAACATTCTCCTAGAAATCTTGGCCAAAGCATAACTGGGGAAAAATAAGGAAAATATGTGCCAAAGTTATTGAAAAAATCCTATGTTGCATACACATAGAACGACAATGTGATTTCATGCCATGAAAACAAGAGATTTGACTTAAAATCTTTCAGGACAGAGGAGATGTTATTTGAATAATATCTTGGTAAACAACCATATAATCATAAAGAATCATTAACTTTTCTAAATACCAACCATAGCCACTTTGAAGATATAATGATAAGTAACAAATCAAAACCTATTACAAAGCTCCAGATAACAGTCAATAATTAATTAATTAATACTAGACTTTCATAGGAATATATAGGTGATGATCAAGATTATTAATCTTATTCAGAAACCCAAACTGAAAGGCACATGAGTAACAACATAATTAAAAACAGAGTCAGAGATAGAAGAAAAATCTATACCATTTTTCTTTCCTTTTTTTAATTTTTGAGACAGAGTCGCATTCTGTCACCCAGGTTTGAATGCAGTGCCACCATCATAGCTCACTACATCCTTGAGCCTCACACTCCTGGGCTCAAGGGATCCCTTCACCTCAGCCACCTAAGTAGCTGGGACTACAGTCGTGCACCAACATGCCCAGTTAACTTTTTTATTCTTCGTAGAGGGGGAAATCTTGCCATGTTGCCCAGGCTCGTCTCAAACTCCTGGACTCAAGTGATCCTCTCACCTCAGCCTCCCAAGGTGCTGGGATTACAGGTATGCGCCACTGTATCTGGTCATCTTCTTCTTCTTTATAGAAAGGCTAATATGTGAAAATTGGTCAGTTGCTAACAGAATATTCAAGAACTGGTACCATGTTGGACAAATTAACTTTCTAAACTTTTTGTTTTTACTTCCTTCCCAAATCTTGTGGGTATTTGATATATCGGTGATTTGAAAATCTGAATAGGATAACAGTTGAAGTTTGCTAACAAATTCTAATCAATTGATCCATATTCTTTCTTCCCCAAAGCCCTCCTTCATGGTAAATTATGAGGCACTTTAACTTGCAAACCACCAGAGTGCTGTGGAGTGGCTAACTGCTGCTGGACTTTATCCCACGGTACCCGCAAGGCATTCATGCATCATGCACTCACTGGACCTAGAATCCTCAAGGAGCTGAAGCACGTCCTTAACTTCTAAACAGGAAGATGCTACCAGTACGTAAGTAATTGTGGTAATTCAAAGGTTAAGTATAAGTATATTGTTTTTTCTCATATTTAAAAGTTCCTCAAAAGTCATATCAAAGTAGGGTTTCTTTCCTGCGAGTTTGAAGCTTGACAACATTAGCTTACATGTAAATAAGTTAATGAGTAGAGTTTGGAAAGTTGCCTTTCAGATTATGAAGTACCTGATCTTAGACATCAATCACCCTTCCAATCTTTTCAATTTTGCCTTCATTCATTTAACAATTCATGCTCCTCGTGGATCTAAGATTACTTATATGTATGTATTGCATTTAAGGGCTCATTCCGGTAATAGTGTCTTTCAGCACACTGAAACATACTTCGATATGAAACAATCAATATAATGGGCTTTTGGGTTTAGTTTAATCAAAATAATCTTTTTTCTTAAAAACTTTGTAATTTATAGACAAAATCTATCTCATGAAGCAAAGGATTCAGGACTTCCCGTGTTTCTTTTTGCTTTTTATATTGGGTTTTTGGTCAATTATTCTGATAAAAGGTATGGAAAGCTTATTTTCTTGTTAATTTTTTTAACTTGATTTAAATTTTTAAAGCAACTTGCTGAAGGTCCAAGAAAGCTTATTTCCTACTAAATTGTTTTTGACAGCAAACAAAAAGTGTCCAAAAGAAACTCTAAATGAAATTATTTGGAGATTAAAGACTAATCTAAATTATGCTAAAAGCATAAAATACCAAGCACAGAAAACATATGCCGAAAGCATAAAATACTAAAGTCATGAGAAATTTTTCCAGTAAAATTTTTGTCATACTAAAATTGCAACTATTCACTTTGGGAGGCCGAGGAGGGTGTATTAACTGATGTCAGGAGTTCAAGACCAGCCTGGCCAACATGGCAAAACTCCATCTCTACTAAAAATACAAAAATTAGCTGGGCATCATGGTGCATGCCTGTAGTCCCAGCTACCCGGGAGGCTGAGACAGGAGAATGACTTGAACCTGAGAAGTGGAGCTTGTAGTGAGCCGAGACAGTGCCACTGTACTCCAGCCTGGGTGACAGAGGAAGACTCTGTCTCAAAAACATAAAATAGAAATAAGAATGGAACTATTGAATTCCAGCTAAAATGGTGACCAAATGAAGTTTGAAATGGATATGGAAATTAATTGATATAGTGAAACTTCATATTCTAGTAGCAAAAAAAAAAGAAGTCCTTTTGAAATTTTTATGTAATATTTAAGCAGAAGTAGGTACAATTTGGTAATCTGACCAATTGCTTAGACACTGACTGCATCACTAATATATTGGAAAACTGAAGTCTTTCCCAGGTTTTTTTTTTTTCCCTACATAGCTATGTTTATATTAAGAAAGTCATTGGACCTCTAAAAAAATCACCTATATCATCTCTAGTTTTACAGTTTCTATGAGTCTAAGATTCTCAAGCATCCTTTTTACTATCATATAGATTCTTGTGCTCACATTTTTATTTTAAAGGTATATAAATTTGAATGACATAGAAACCCACTGCTTTAAATGTATGAATCCATCTGTCATCAATGAGCTGGAATAGTAATGTCTTTGGAAGTTAAAATAATTCTTACAAAGATTGTTTCTTCAATGACCTATGGCAGATTTTATAAAACATTGTTTGCAAAATCATACACTGGAGGTTTCATTAACATGGATTCGAAGCGACAATGTAAAACTAACTATGCTTAAGAGTTAGTTAAGTGTCACCACTGGCATCAATTTCAGCATTAACAGAAACAGAAAAGGACAACACAAACAGATATTCTGCTAATTTCCTGGGCAAATCTGTCTGATTACTTGGGGGTAGGCAGTTCCCCTGAGAAAAAATAAATAAATAAATAAGTTTTTTCTTATTCTGCTGACATTTCTAAAACTCAAATGTTTGATTAAAATGCTCCTTCTCCAGCTGGACAAGCACCGTCCTGGAACTCTGCTGTTCCATTTTTTCATTTGCTTGTTTTTGTTGTTGTTGTTGTTTTTTAAACCAAAAAAAGACAGGAAAGGAAACAAATTTATTTTTATAAACTGACCAAATATTTTATACATCTAATATCTATATAAAATATTTCTGTATTTCAGTAAAAAGGGTGCTTTCCTGAGGATTTATTTTTAGCCTTCCAAATCAATGAAAGAGATTGAAACCACTTAGGATCCCAATGGTTTCTGAAGACACAAATCCAGGTCAGTTCAATAAACCTAAAGAAAATGATTTTCCTATATATTTTCTTTTTCTTAATAATTGTTTAAATGTCTCAAAGCAAAAAAAAAAAACTATTTTGTAAATGGTCTATAAATTTTATTTAGCACTTGTTTTCCATCTTAAGGGAAAAACAGCTATAAATGAAAAAAATGTAAACAGTTTTATACAATATCACTTCTAAAATAATCTAGGCTACGTGCACTACTGGGAAAAACAATTCTCATCACATATTTGCTCAGACAATTTGAATTATGCACTTAACACAAGTGCTTATGTTATTTCTATTACAAATTTTTGTACATGTGTATTTCTAATGGCCATAGTGGTCTCAAGGTAAATTTAGGGTCACAGTTATTACCCTAACCCAGGATTTCTCCACCTCAGGCACAACCACTATGGATCCCTATCCTTTATTCTAACTACCTCTCATCTCTTCCAGAAGGATCTAAGTCCTGAGATCACACATGCTCAGAACTCATTCCTCTCCACATTTCTGGAATGTCTGCCATTTTCCTTCCCTACTCTCAGCCTTCAGCATTGCTGCCTGCTGTCAAGGATTCTATGCTGACCACCATGCTCTACAAACCACCAGCGTCTCCACATCCATCATGAAACAACTGGTGGCACCTCCAGTCCACAAAGCCACATGGATAACACTTCCTGTCAGTGCCAGAGCTGCTGCTGGGGTCACCTCCATTGACTACTGTCGCCTCTAACACTGATTCTTGCTGGTGCCCATTGCAGGCCATGCCACATTCTCTCCAGTATCTTCCTGGTTCTGATCAAACCTTGCACTCACACCTCTGTCCATCCGATGTTCTATCAGCAATGCTAAGTGAAGGGGTCCAGTATATGTCATCTCCCAGCTCCTACCCACCACATGCTGCTCCTCCATGTTACACAGAGGCCCCCTACAACTGATGGAGATCTCAGTTTTTACTCCAAGCCCCTCCCACTAACTCCCCAGAATAAATGCCTGAGGATTAGACCACAGGACAATACAATTGGCAAACATTGTACTGTAATCAAAATTACCTTTCCTCTCTGGTCCTGAGATATTGGCATGAGATCAAGCTTGTGTGCCTGACTGTCTTTTTCCTTAAAATTAGTCTCTTCCCAGGAGGCATCTTAGTCTTTCTTAAAATGAAATGCAACAAATGAACTAGTCGAATGGTGACAAAAGACAGCTTAGTGAAGTTGAATTTAATATGAAATTTCATTAATATAGTACAGCTTCTTATTCTAATTGACAAAAAGTATTTCTTTTTAATTTCACCCAATATTTAAAGGGAACTAAGTTTAAAAAAGACAGCATTTTTGGGGTCCAAGTGCTAAGATATTGACCACATCATTGATGTATCAGAAAATCTAAATTTCTGTCTCAGATTTTTCATTGCAAGCCTGTGTTCATTTTAGGCCCCTTTAATCCACAAATCCTCAGATGTGCTCAGTCCTAAACTGAACATGGCTTAACTTAACTGAACTGGAATCCCAATTATACTATTATGGTATGTCTATACACACACACACACACACACATACACACACACACACACACACACGCTTTTGTTTTGGCCATATATCTACAAATTCATTCTTTTATTCATTGAATGAAAGAAAAAGTATTTATAAAATAGATGTCAAAATTGTATATGAGCACATATTATGTGTTTGAGAGTGCCAGATGAATCTTGATCAACTGTAATTTTTTTTTTTTTTTTTTTTTTTTGAGATGGAGTCTCTCTCTGTCGCCCAGGCTGGAGTAGAGTGGCGCAATCTCAGCTCACTGCAATGTCTGCCTCCCGGGTTCAAGCAATTGTCCTGCCTCAGCCTACCGAGTAGCTGGGATTTCAGGCATGCACCACCACGCCTGGCTAATTTTTGTATTTTTAGTAGAGATGGGGTTTCGTCATGTTGGCCAGGCTGGTCTCAAACTCCTGACCTCAGGTGATCCAACCACCTTGGCCTCCCAAAGCGTTGGGATTACAGGCGTGAGCCACCGCGCTCAGCCAGATCAACTGTAATCTAAACACAGGAACATCTTGTTTGATTGCTCTTCACTTTATTGTGCTTTGCAGATAACGTGTTTTTCACAAATTGAAGGCTTTTGGCAACGTGCATGAAGCAACTCTATCAATGCCATTGTTCCAACAGTATGTGCTCACTTCATGTCTCTGTGTCACATTTTGGTAATTCTCTCAATATTTCAAACTTTTTCATTACGTTGTCTGTTACAGTGATCTGTGATCAGTGATAGTTGACATTACTGTTATAACTGTTTTGTGGCACCATAAACCATGCCCATATAAGGCAGCAAGCTTAATAGATAAATGTGTGTGTTCTGACTGCTCCACTGACCAGCTATTCTCTTTATCCCCTATGTTTCTCCCTCTACTCAGGCCCCCTATTCCCTGAAACACAATATAGAAACTAAACCAATGAATAACCCTACAGTGGCCTCTACGTGTTCAAGTGAAAAAAAGAGTCATACATCTGTCACTTTATTCAAAAGCTAGAAATGATTAAACTTAGTGAGGAAGGCATGTCGAAAGGTGAGACAGACGGAAAGCTAGACTTCTTGTACCTACCCAACCTCCTCATTGCAAATGCAAAGGAAAAGCTCTTTACAGAAATTAAAAGTGCTACTCCAGTGAGCACATGAATTATAAGAAAGCAAAAGAGCCTTGCTAATATGGAGAAAGTTCTAGTGGTGTGGATAGAAGATGGAATCAGCCACAATATTCCCTTAAACCAAAGCCTAACCCAGAGCAAGACCCTAGCTTTCTTCAATTCTGTGAAGGCTGGGAGAGGTAAGAAAACTGCAGAAGAAAAAAATGAAGCTAGAAGAGGTTGGCTGGTGAGGTTTCAAGAAAGAAGCCATTTCCATAACAGAAAAGGGCAAGGTGAAGCAGTAAGTGCTGATGCAGAAGCTGCAGCAAGTTATCCAGAAGATCTAGCTAAGATCATTGATGAAGGTGGCTGTGTGAAAGAATAGATTTTCCATGCAGATGAAATCACCTTCTGTTGGAAGAAGATGCCATCGAGAACTTTCACAGCTAGAGAGAAGTCAGTGCCTGTCTTCAAAGCTTCAAAGAACAGTTGGACTCACTTCTTAGGGGCTAATGCAGCTGATCACTTTAAGCTGAAGCCAATACTATGTACCATTCTGAAAATCTTAGGGCCCTTAGGAATTATACTACATCTGCCTGTGCTCCATAAATGGAACAAGAAAGCCTGGATGACAGCACATCTGTTAACAGCTTGTTTTACTGAATATATTAAGCACACTGTTGAGACCACTGCTCAGAAAAAGAGATTTTTTTTCAAAATATTACTTCTCATTGACAGTGCACCTGGTCCCCAAGAGCTCCTGATGGAGAAGCACAAGGAGATGAATGTTGTTTTCATGCTTGCTAACACAACATCCATTCTGCAGTCCACGGATCAAGGAGTAGTTTTGACTTTCAAATCTTATTATTTCAGAAATACATTTCATAAAGGTACGGATCCCATAGGTAGAAATTCCTCTGTTGGATCTAGGCAAAGGAAATTAAAAACCTTCTAGAAAGGATTCACAATTATAGTTGTCATTAAGAACATTTGTGATTCATGGGAGGAGGTCAAAATATCAACATTAACAGGAGTTTGGAAGAAATTGATTCTGACCCCCATGGGTAACTTTGAGGGGTTCGAGACTTCCGTGGAGGAATTAACTGCAGATGTGGTAGAAATATCAAGAGAACTAGAGTTAGAAGTAGAGGCTGAAATAGACAGAAACGCTGCAATCTCCTGATAAAACCTGAATGGATAAGAAGTTGCTTTCTGTGAATGAGCAAAGACAGTGGTTTTTTAAGATGGAGTCTTCTCCCAGTGAAGATGCTGTGAACATTGTTTGAAATGATGGCAAAGGATTTAGAATATTACATAAACTTAGTTGACAAAGCAGCTATAGAGTTTGAGAGGACTGACTCCAATTTTGAAAGTTCTAATGTGAGTGAAAGGCTATCCAACAGCATCACATGCTAGAGAGAAATCTTTTGTGAAAGGAAGAGTCAATTGCTGTGGCAAACTTCATTGTTGTATTATTTTAAGAAATTTCCACAGCCACCCCAACTTCAGCAACCACCACTGACCAGTCAGCAGCCATCAACATTTAGACAACACACCCCACTAGCAAAGATTATGACTCACTGAAGGCTCAGAGGATTGTTGCAATTTTTAGCAGCAAAGTATTTTTTAAATTAGGACACATACATATTTTTGAACATAATGCTACTGCACACTTTATAGACTACAGTGGAGTGTAAACGTAAGTTTTATACGCACTGGGAAACCAATACATTTACGTGTGTCACTGTTTTGTGATATTCATGTTATGGTGGTGGTCTAGACTAGCTCTGCAATATCTCTAAAGTATGCCTGCAGTTACCTTCATGGTAACTCTGCTTACATAATATATTTCATAAACATAGAAATCCTTTATGTCTTTTCTGTTTATTTTTATATTTCTCATACCTGGCATAGTGCCTGAAAAAAAGGAAATGTTCAGTAAACATGCTTTTCAACGAATGAGGAGGAAGAAATGGAGAGACACATCAAGCATTTTTGATGTTTTATATATCTAACTTCTGATCAAAACGTTGAATAAATTATGTCCCACTCATCATGCATATACCACTTCTGTTTTCAATGATGTTGTACTGACATTATTAGCAATAGGAGGCAGCCAGTAAATAATCCAAGCCATACAAACCATAGGAACATTTATCAGATTTTTCTTTGGCTTATTTGTCATTGTTGTCTTGCATCCCTTTCCCCTCCCTAATGGCATCACAATTTCCTAGTTTCATTGTGTACAGTCTCGGTGTCCTAGTAACTCCAGATTCCTCTCTCCAACTACAGAAGCCAAGGAGGGCTTGACAGAACCTACTTCTCCTATCCTGTGATAGAGCCAGGAGGCAAGCAAGTGGCCTACGCATGGCGAGTCAAATGTTCTGCCCCTAAGACTTAGAATTTTGGATAAGTGAAGCAAGGATGGAAAGAACACTTGGCATTTACTCATCACAGTGGTAAGAGCTGTTTCAAAACCAGACTGCTCCTGCTATGGGACAGTTACTGTGTTTCCAACTTCCTGTAGGCATCTTGGGTTTTGCCCATTTCCACTATTGAATCTCAGAGCTCATGAAATCATTCTGCTTGAATTAGTAAGAGATGGTTTCTGTTGTTACCACCAAGGAGCTCTAAGTGGCACATGTTCACACAAGCATTATAGCAGCCAGTCTGCATCCTTGGAAGATGCCACCGAGTGATGTCCAGCAAAAGAGTACAGAAACAACTGCAATGCACAACTCCCAGGAGAAAAGAGGGAAAAGCAGGGTTGTATTCCTTGATATTGTCAATTATGCTTTTTTTAGTAAGTATAGCTATGCCAGGCTTAAGCAATAATGTACACAATTAATCACATTCGTTTCTTTTCCACTTAGTTTTGAAATAACCTCAACAAAAGTTAAAAATTAAAAGGGAAAAACTTCCCAAGTGCAATTTTTAAAATTCACCATAAGGCTGGGCATGGTGGCTCATGCCTGTAATCCGAGCACTTTGGGAGGCTGAGGCAGGTGGAACACCTGAGGTGAGGAGTTCGAGATCAACCTGGCCAACATGGTGAAACCCCGTCTTTACTAAAAATACAAAACTTAGTGAGGTGTGGTGGTGGGTTCCTGTAATCCCAGCTACTTAGGCTGCTGAGGCAGGAGAATCGCTTGAACCCAGGAGGCAGAGGTTGCAGTGAGCTGAGATTGTGTCACTGCACTCCACCCTGTGCGACAAGAGTAAGACTCCGTCTCAAAAACAAAAACAAACAAACAAACAAACAAAAAACTTACCATGAGTTTACCTGTTCCACTATTCACGTCTATAATTATTTCTTTTTCTTTCTATCTATAATCTTCCTATAGCCCCTTCTCACATCTGTCCCACATTACATTTTATTGCCATTTAGAATTAGCCCAGGAGTTAGAGGCCAGCCTAGGCAACATCGTGAGACTCTGTTTCTATAAAAAATAGATATAAAAAATAAAAAATAGAACTCAGGTATTAACTCTATTTTTAGTATCACCATATTATACATTTGGAATAGTAAAGGTGCCCTTTCTCCCCACCCAGGTTAGGAACAAAAACCAACTCTCTTTGTAAAGTCCTAAGCAGTTATGGCTTCTCTACGCATCTCTTTTCAACTATGATAATTCCGGATATGCTGTTATCATCTAGCAAATCATCTTCAGGCAGGATGTGAGGGGCAGTGAGCACTGAGGATGGGCTGAGACAGTGCAATCAGGGAAGCAGTGTGCACACAACAAACACTGGTTCTGGGCAAGATGGAGCAGAAGACGTGCAGCCCAGCAAAGGACACGAACAGACACTTCTGAAAAGAAAGCATTCATGCAGCCAATAGGCATAGGAAAAAAACCTCAATATCACTGATCATTAGAGAAATGCAAATCACAATGAGATACCATCCCACGCCAGTCAGAAAGGCTGTTACTAAAAAGTCAAAAAATAAATAAATAAATAGCAGATGCTGGTGAGGTTGCGGAGAAAAGGGAACACTTAGGCACTGTTGGTGGGCGGGTAAATTAGTTCAACCCCTGTGGAAAACAGTATGGCAATTCCTCAGAGCTAAAAGCAGAACTACCATTTGACCCAGCAATCCCATTATTCGGCATATACACAGAGGAATATAAATCATTCTACCATAAAGACACATGCACGTGAAAGTTCATGGTAGCACTATTCACAATAGTGAAGACATGGAATCAACCAAAATGCCCATCAGTGACAGACTGGATAAAGAAAATGTGGTTCATATACACCATGGAATACTATGCAGTTGTAAAAAAGAATGATGTCATGTCTTTTGCGGGAACATGGATGGAGCTGGAGGCTGTTATCCGTAGCAAACTAAATACTGCATGATCTCATGTATGAGTAGGAGCCAAATGATAAGAACTTACAAACACAAAGAAGAAAACAACAGACACCGCTGTCTATTTGAGGGTGGAGGGTGGGAGGAGGGAGAGGAGCAGAAAAGGTAACTATTGGATACTGGGCTTAATACTTGGGTGATGAATTAATACCTGGGTAATGAAATAATCTGTACAACAAGCTCCTGTGACATGTGTTTACCTAAGTAACAAACGTTCACATGTACCCCCAAACCTAAAATAAGTGTTAAAAAGTTGTATGACTTTTAAAAATCCTTCTAATAAATCTTTGCATTCATACTTTAAAAAATTACATATATGCAAATTTGTCTGGGAATGTACAGCATGGGGTGTTTAACGTTTCTGCTAATTGTCTGCTTACAAGTGCAAGGCCAGTGGGAATTGAAAGAAAAGTGTGATGCAGAGCCTGGCAGACTTTCATCAGAAGTGGGGGAGCAAAGGCAGAGCAGGCCAGGAGGGGATACAGCCACAGTGAGAAGGAAGGACTGAGAGTTCAATTCTGTTCTGTTGTTTTCCATTTGCACCTTGCAAAAGTGACTATTACTATCTGGGCATGGTGGCTCACGTCTGTTACTCCTGGTCCCAAGCAATCCGCCTGGCACCAGGAGTTTGAGACCAGCCTGATCAACATGGGGAAACCCCATCTCTACTGAAAATACAAAAATTAGCCAGGTGTGGTGACGTGTACCCGTAGTCCCAGCTACTCGGGAGCCTGAAGCATGGGAATTGCTTGAACCCGTGGGGTGGAGGCTGCAGTGAGCTGAGATAGTGCCACTGCACTCCAGCCTGGGCAACAGAGGAAGCTAGACTCTGTCTCAAAAAAAAAAAAACAAGGCTGATATCAACTTACAGTGTCAGCTCTGCTGCACATTGTCATTTTCCCTGAAGAATGTTTAGATGAATAAGTTTCTAAGGATGCCTTAACATTGGAGTCTCCAGGTGGGATTTGAGGATATACGAAGGCCTTCCAAATGATCTCGAAATCACAGCAATTGGTAGTTGCCTACTTTGGCTAGTCCTGAAGATCAGTGTGTCCTTACTTTAATTACTTTTCTACTATACAAGGAGACTCAATCCATCATAAACTTGAAATCTTTTTTATAAAGATTTGGTTCTAGAAAATCCCTCTCCTAGACATTTCCTTCCTAATTTAAATTGCTATTTGGCAAATAATTTTTCATTTCCTTGAGGGAATTTGAATAAAGTCATGTTGGAATTCTGCCATTACATACAATGCATTTCTTTAAAAAGCATCTTAAAGGAAGAAATGTATTCATATTTACTTACCAGATGATAATTTGTGCTAATTGTAATATTACTGTGGGGAAAATTTGTAACTACTCTATTTTCTCTAAGTAACCACATTGGCAGTTAATATAAATGTCCTTTTAAAAATTGTATTAACAAGAAACACTGTTCTATGATATCTAGTGGTTTCTACACGCACGTATTTCAAATATTCTTCTTTGTTCACAGACCATAAAATTGCATGTATCATTTGCAATTGAATTTTTTCAGAAGTCCCCTCAAAGGGAATAGGGAAAGGTAAAAATGCATCACATAATTTTTTTAAGTTGGCTATATTCCAGAATACAGAGAGTGTAACTCCTGCCTCTGTCAGTAACTGGCTGGATTTGTAAGGATGATAAATCATTCCTGGATTTTTCATCCAAAGTTCCTTCTCTTTGGTTTCTTCCTCTCTGCTTTATTTTTGGCTTACAAATTTGGCTCCTCCCATCTTCCCAAACCAAACTGATGATCACGCGTGAAAATAACTACCTTCATGCCTAGTCTTTCCTAAGACACAGGGACTAAACCTATAACAGTATGCCTATAGAGCACTTGAAGTGGGGCTAACTCACATTGAGGTTTGCTGTCAGTGTAATGATTCACACTATGTTTTAAAGATTTCATACAAAAAAGGGAAAATATTTCAGTTTTACATTGGTTATAAGTTGAAATGATAATATTTTAGAGATCTTGGTTTAAATAAAATACATTATTAGAATTAATTGAGCTTTTTGAAAAAATCTTGTTATGGTAGCTCTCAGAAATTGTATTTCTTTATTTTTTACTTTAGAGATGGGGTCTTGCTCTGTAGGTTAGGCTGAAGTGCAGTGACATGATCATAGCTCACTGCAGCCTCTGACTTCCTGGGCTTAAGTGATCCTCCCACCTCATCCTACCGAGTAGCTGGAATTACAGGTGCCTGCCACCATCCCTGACTAATTTCTTTTTTTGGGGGGATGGGGTCTCACTTTGTTGCCCAGGTTGATCTCAAACTCCTGGCTTTAAGTGATCCTCCAGCCTCAGCTTCCTAAAGGGAGAAAATTTAAAATTATGTATGTGGCTCTCTTTACTTTCTATTAGATAGTGCTTGCCTGTAACATGTACTTACATCCTAAGACACAGATGGCATCCTTCTTATAACCTCACTTTTCTCTCTCTCTCTAACACCTGATATATCATAAGTGTAATTATTCACCATGCCTCATTTTATTGAGTTTCAAACAGCTAAATCATCAAGTAGTACTCTACTTCCGACCTGAATATCAATCTAAAAACTTAAAAATTTGAGATTTTTCACAAAGGTTTCCTAGTCTTTTTCAGCCCCTAGGGAATAAGAATTCTTACTGAAGAAATCTGAATACCTCTGCCAAATATAAATTTGTAAAGAAGGGCTGCTCCATCTTCCATTTTGGGCTAAAGGACACATTTTTACCTCCAGGATCTAGCTGGGAAATACTCTAGCTCAATAAGAAGACCATTTCTGTCAAGGGAACCAAAGAGCTAAAATGTGCCTGCCCCAGGGCTGACGATACCAGAAGTTCATCTTCGGAGTCAAGAGTTGACTGAGAGGCCAAATGGATGCCAAGGGACTCTAACCCTCCCTTCCTGTTCCTGTGCATTCATCTTCTTTCCTGCATCTTCTCCCCCAGTCTATGGATTTGCTGACCTTGCATGTCTGGCCAAGCTCTAGAGTTTCCTTTCTGATTACGTCATGCAGCCACACCAGATGTCATGCTGACATTCCCACACAATGCCCTGTCCTTTTATCAGGTGACATCACCCCTAATAAAGAGAGAGAGAGATGCAACAGAGGAGTAAAATGCATACACCACAGAACCAAACAAGTCCTCCTTTAAATCTCTCATCATAGCACACATTGTATGCTTTACCTTAGCCAAGCTACAACCTTGATTTCCTCATCTATAGGATGAGGATAATAATAAAACGTACTTTGGGCAGGGCCTGCTAGTTGACCCCAATATACATTCTCTTATTTAATAATAGAAACCGGCCAGGCACGGTGGCTCATGCCTATAATCCTAGCATTTTGGGAGGCCAAGGCGGGCAGATGACTTGAGGTTAGGAGTTCAAGACCAGCCTGACCAACATGGAGAAACTCCATCTCTACTAAAAATACAAAAATTAGCCAGGCGAGGTGGCAGGCACCTGTAATCCCAGCTACTTGGGAGGCTGAGGCAGGAGAATCACTTGAACTCAGGAGGCAGATGTTGCAGTGAGCCGAGCTCATACTACTGCACTCCAGCCTGGGCTACAGAGCAAGACTCCATCTCACATAATAATAATAACAACAACAATAATAATAATAATAATAATAGTAGCCTTCTTCCTTCTTCTTGTTGCTTGTTTGTTAGCTGCTGAGTTCTTTTTTTCGCCTCTTTTGTTGCTGCTTGTTGCAGCTTGTATACAAACAGAAATGGTATATCTATCTCTCTCTCTGGCAAAAGGCATAGAAACAGAAACGGCATATCTAACTACCTGTATGTGGCCTTTTTCTTTTCTGCAAGTGCCTGAAACATAAATGTGACATCAAGTCATCTTGGACCATGCAGATGAGAACAACAGCTTGGGGATTACAGAGTAATAAAATGGAAAGAAGACAAGAAATAACCAAAATCAGAGCTGAACTGAGGGAAACTGAGACACAGGAAACCATTCAAAAGATCAATGAATCCAGGCGCTGGTTGAAAACATCAATAAAATAGCTAGAATGCTAGCTAGACTAATAAAGAATAAAAGAGAGAAAATCCAAATAAACACAATCCAAAACAAGAAGGATATTACCACAGACTCCACCGAAACACAAACAACCATCAGAGAATGTTATGAACATCTCTATGCATATAAGCTAGAAAATCTAGAAGAAATAGATAAATTCCTGGACTCCCAAGACTGAACCAGGAAGAATTTAAATCCCTGACCAGACCAATAACAAGCTCTGAAATTCAATCAGTTATAAATAGCCTACCAACCAAGAAAAGCCCAGGACCAGATGGATTCACAACTGAGTTCTACCAGATGTACAAAGAACAGCTGGTACCATTCCTACTGAAGGTATTTTTTTAAAAAAATGAGGAAGAGAGAATCCTCCCCTAACTTATTCTGTAGTCCAGCATCATCCCGCTACTAAAACCTAGCAGAAGCACAATAACAAAAAAACTTCAGGCCAGTATTCTTGATGAACATAGATGTAAAACTCCTCAGCAAAATATTGGAAAACTGAATCTAGCAGCACATCAAAAATCTTATCCAACAAAATCAAGTAGGCTTTATACCTGGGATGCAAGATTGGTTCAGCATACACAAATCAAAACATGTGATTCATCACATAAACAGAACTAAAGACAAAAACTATGTAATTATCTCAATAGATGCAGAAAAGGCTTTTAGTAAAATTCCACACCCCTTCATGTTAAAAACTCTCAATAAACTAGGTATTGAAGGAATATACCTCAAAATAATAAGAGCCATCTATGACTAACCTACAGCCAACATCACACCGAGGGCAAAAGCTGGAAGCATTCCCTTTGAAAACTGGAACGAGACCAAGATGCCCTCTCTCACCACTCCTATTCAACATAGTATTGGAAGTCCTGACCAGAGCAAACAGGCAAGAGAAAGAAATAAAGGGCATCAAAATAGGAAAAGAGGAAGTCAAACTATCCCTGTTTACAGATGACATGATCCTATAACTAGAAAACCCCATGGTCTCAGCCCAGAAGCTCCTTAAGCTAATAAAACAACTACAGCAAAGTCTCAGGATACAAAATCAATGTGCAAAAACCACTAGCATGCCTATATACCAATAACAGTCAAACTGAGAGCAGAATCAGGAATGCAATCCCACTCACAATTGCCACACATGCACACAATAAAATACTTAGAAATACCAGTTAACCAGAGAAGTGAAAGATCTCTACAACGAGGGCTACAAAACACTACTCAAAGAAATCAGAGATGACACAAACAAATGGAAAAACATTCCATGCTCATGAATAGGAAGAATATATCCTTAAAATGGTCATACTGCCCAAAGCAATTTATAAATTCAATGCTATTCCTATTAAACTACCAATGACATTCTTCACGGAACTAGAAAAAAAATTTTTAAATTCATACATTACCAAAAAAGAGCCTGAATAGCCAAAGCAATCTTAAGCAAAAAGAACAAAGCTGGAGGCAGCATGCTACACAACTTCAAACTATATTATAGGACTACAGTAACCAAAACAGCATGGTACTGGTACAAAAACAGACACATAGACAAATGGAACAGAATAGAAACTCCAGAAATAAGGCCACACACCTAAAACTATCTGATCTTTGACAAACCTGACAAAAACAAGCAAAGGGGAAAGGACTTCCTATTTAATCTTTAGGACTTCCTAAAGATTGAAACTGGATCCCTTTCTTACACTGTATACAAAAATCAACTCAAGATGGATTAAAGACTTAAATGTAAAACCCAAAACTACAAAAACCCTGAAAGATAACCTAGGCAATATCATTCTGAACACAGGCATGGGCAAAGATTTAATTACAAAGACATCAAAAGCAATTACAATGAAAGCAAAAATTGACAAATGAGATGTACTTAAACTAAAGAATTTCTGGACAGCAAAAGAAATTATCAGCAGAGTAAGCAGATAACCTACAGAATGGGAGAAAAATTTTGCAGACTATGCATCTAACAAAGGAATAATATTCAGCATCGATAAGGAACTTAAACAAATTTACAAGAATAAAACAAACAACCCTGTTAAAAAGTGGGAAAAGGACATGAACAGACACGTCTCAAAAAAGAATATCATGCGGTCAACAATTATATGAAAAAAAAGCTCAACATAACTGATTATTAGAGAAATACAAATCAAAACCACAGAGAGATACCATCTCACGCCAGTCAGAATGGCTATTATTAAAAAATCAAAAATAACAGGTGCTGGTGAAGTTGTGGAGAAAAAGGAATACTTACACACAGTTGGTAGAAGTGTAAATTAGTTCAACCATTGCAGAAGACAGTGTGACGATTTCTCAAAGACCTAAAATCAG
>NW_012103809.1:3265652-3281740 GCF_000951045.1 Mandrillus leucophaeus
ATGGTTCAGTAATTTTGGCACTTCACTCCTTTCAGACCGAGTTAAACATGCTTTTAAATAGATGGATGTGGCCTATTAATAGACCTCATTTCCTTACTAAGGACTTCAAATGAAATTATGGACTTGCTCTCAATGTTATAAAGGTCTCAAACATATTTTCACAAGTTCCCGTATTCAAAAGGAAAGCAACGTCTGACTGTACACACCAGAGATGAATTCTTTGAGAGGATCACCAAGCGGTGGTTTGTATTTTGTGACCTCTTTACTACTAACATATGTTCAAGAGGAAATTAGGAGTGATTTCCGACTTCTCTCTTTTGCCAATTTCCTCACCGTTTTCTCTCCTTTACACATGGGCACATTTAAGTGGTGTAAATTGCATTTCCTCCACCCCCTTCTCAATTGAGAGTCTCTCTTTCCTGATGAGATTTTTATCTCTCTAGCTCATGCAAAATCATCCTTCACTCATATTTTACATCAATTCATTCATTACCAGTAGTTAACTTAGTGTATTTAGGCGAATGTTAGCATTTTAATAAGTTCATATTAACTTACTAAATTCCTATAATGTATGTCAAAAATTAAATTAAAAAAATAAAATTTCATCACCAGCATCTTCCTGCTTCTCAATGATATCTATTCAGTTTTGGAGATCAGCAAAATCTCTAGAAATCTTAACTATTAATAAATCTACTATGGATAGGCTTTGTGGCTTCCGCCTTTGTGCTTCTGTTTAGCGGCTATAACGCAAAGTTACTGTCTAAAGGGAAACACTTCTAAAGCATTTTTTATTGCAATAAGAGCAGATAACATGAGATCCACCCTCTTAATGCAAGTTTCATCACTGCAGTGTTAACTGTCAGCACGATGCCGGACCACGGATCCCTAGAACTTACTCATCTTGAATAACTGAAAAGTAACGTATTTATATGTGTGTTTAAGTGGTGCTAAATCAGTTCCTTTCAATAATTTTAGTAATGTTACCCTATTACATATATTCAATAATGTGGAAGAAACAATATTTTGTGATTTGAACAGAAAAAAACCTGAAAACCTGAAATTTTTAAGAACTGACAGTTTCTGATAATAATTTCCTTTTCCTTAAAAAGCAACAAATACCTTTTGATGCGGACACTCTTAACTTGAAAGGAAATCTACAATAGAGTAGCAAACATGAACAACAACAAACTCATTTATAACCAGTGACAACCAAAACGTATGAAGTTTTTAAAAGAATGTGATTGTTGTCAGAAGGAATCGGGTCCCGCGGTACAGTTGTTCAGCTCTGGTTGCACTCAAAGCCATGGCTGAGGGGCGCGGGGAGCATTCCTCCAAGGCTGGTGGGCACAGACCAGCAAGAAAGTGAATTCTGCATACTGTACGGATCATCGCTCAGTTCAGGGCAGTCAGATTGCATCTGGGATCAACCAATTGTGCTTCATGAAACCGTCACCCCTCATTTGTGTCTGGCTGTTTTCTTCTGTCCGGCTGTAAACAAGGCCAGCTCCAGTTTTCTTCCTACCCTTATCTGCCGGGTCAGACCAAGTCGGTGGCCTCAGAGCTCAAGTGAAAGTTGCTTCTTGCAGACAACAGTTCCTGTGCACACTGGGAAGTCACAAAGAGAAGCAACTTTGGGATGACAGAGTTAGGGTCCCTTTTTGGATACGCATACCTTAGATTCCTACGCATACCGGCGGCGTGGCATGGCTCTTCCATGAAATGAAATTAGGTGTTCCTAATATGAACGACTGTTTTTTTCAGCAGCCTAGCTCAGCAGATTCATCTTGCTGGGGAGGCGGGGGTGCTAGTGATTGTGTTTTCTTGTTTCACTGCTCTGGGGCTTTGCTTGGATCAGCCAAAAAAGACATGGATAGAAATACTGTCAATCTGGTCCCACTCCAGGAACCTAATCATGCCTGAATCGCTCGGAGGAGTGTAATGATGGCAACATTACAGGAACAGGTATGTTGGATCCCGTTCTCATGCACCTCGGCCACAGTATCGCCTTTACAATAAAGCAAAATACGATTTTGAAGGCACATCATCTCAATCATCAAAGGGAGGGGGTGTCACTGAAGCCCTTTTCCTTGGCAAGTGGCACAAAGGTAATGTTTAGTATTCACTACATTGAACTCTCCTAGCCAGCTGGTGTGTCACTGTTAAGACTTTCATTTATGCAGCTTGAGCTGGAACCTTTTTTGTTCTCCCAGTCTATTACTTTGTCGATTCAAGGGATAACAGCCAAAGTGAAACAGCTTGCAATTTGCACCTGTCTGCTCTAAGCATTCCATGTTAGATTGTGTGGAGAGCAAACCCTTCACTGCTAATGAGAGTAAGACCGGGTAGGGCTGAATACAGTTTTGTTGGGGGGCTTATAGGATATTTGAGTGGTTTTTTTTTTTTTTTTTGTAACTGATTTGATGAGGACCTCCCCATTTTCATGTTTAGAGTTCCTGGAGTAAGAGAAAAATACAATTCAAAACACACACACACACACACACACACACACACACACATATAAAGTTGTGTACTCTTTAAAGAAAATTTTAAGTGTCATATAACTAAGAAGTAAATTAATATTCAGCCTGAGTTGCCTCAGATAAGAAAGCAAAAATTTAAATGCTAAATTATTTGCATGTGGGTATAAACATAAAATACCTACAGAGACCTTTACTTTGTAGCATTGGCAAGGAAAGACACTAAATTAAAAAAAAATTGAGGCATATTCCAGAATTAGAACTAGTTTTGGTAATAATGTCAAGGGCCTAAAAATAAACTTGAGATTTCTGCTTAGATTGCCTTTGAAAATTTAAGCTACTGAATCCGAAACAAAAATTCAAGGGCGTCACTTCAAAATCATACCTAGATAGATATAAACATCTTTATCCAACTCATCAGCATGTGAATCACAGAATGAATTCTCCACAATTGCACAAATGTCAGCACCTATGATTCTCCCAAATCTTTTCCCAGTTCTCTGCATTCCCCCAGCTTTGATTCTTTCAAGGAATTATATCAGTGGATTACCATCTATTTTGAAAGAATTAAACTCGTTGAGATGAAAGAGTTTTAATCATGGCTTATGACATTCCCCCCAAACCTGGGGATATTAAAAGACTCAAAATAATAATGTTTGAATTATTAGGCAAAATATTCTCAAAGATGATCCAAAATTTAGTCAACTAAAAAAAAAAATAGCCTAATAATCTATTTATCAAAGGATCTGTGCTACATTTGGATTCTAAACATTCCCCGCATTGGCACTTCCTGTTGAAATAATAACTTATATGATGATGGGTTAAGTGAAGTCGAAGTGGTCGCAAATGTGTCCCACTAGTAATTAATATATTTGAATCTAGTTGTTGGCCCACATCTGGCCTGACAGATAACGTTCCAGCTTGTTCAGCGACGACCCTTTCAGCACAGCGTTAGGAGTCCTGCCAGCCTTTGCAGAGTCTGGTCAGGTCAAAGGGTTGAGCCATGTGTAATTCAGAACAGAGGAGGTCCCACGGTCACTCCACAAAAACAATTACACTACTTATTTCACTCTAGCCCTTGCCCAAAATTCACAAGCCTCACAGTTTCAGTGCAGCCAATCTGATTCTGCCCCTAGGCGATAAGCCACATGAAAATATGTGCTGCTGTGTTTATAAATCTAATCAAAAATAGAAAGAGCAGACAGGCACCATGAGGTCCTACTATGGATCATGAGAATCCTCGCGAATTCTGAGGCACTTTTGTTTCTCTTCCATAGACTCTCTTTTGCTACGACATTGCCTGCTAGGCTCGTTAATCAGCCTCTTTACTGGTGAGTGCTACAAAGGAGGTTACATTTCTACTCACTTCTATACTTTCCATCCACGGATAACGAAAAGTCAAGATTGAAAGCCTTGCTTTTAAAGGAAGAAAATTAAGGAGGGGCCTACTGTGACATCGATCTTACCTCTCTCTCCGTGTTCTCAGCTTCTTGCCCTTGGCAACGTGCAGATTTCAATCCAGTTTCCCTAAAAAAGAAAAATCATATTTAAAAACCAAGGTAAATAGACCCAACCATGAACTATGTTAAACCATGTGAGACTGGAGAGCTACAGTGCTACTTAATGGTTCCGAAAAACCTAAGTACAACGTCAACAGGATGTAAGCTAGTGTCTCACTTTCATTGCTGTTGCTCGTTTCTTAAGCCAGACTCCTAATAAACTGAGGGTCAGTCAACATTCTCAAAATGTTTTACAAAGGCAATCTCTAGGAAAACTTCAGATTTGATTGAGATGGCTTCAATGTCCTATTTTATTCCCCAAAAGTGACAAACTCAGATTGCATTGAAGTTACAATGACAGCTTGCTGCTGCATACCTTAGGTGTCTGTGCTGTTTATCATTTAAAAGTTGTGATCCAGGTTTGCAACAGTCTTAAGTAGATACTATCTGATAAAGTCAATGATAAATATGTGTACTGAGGGGCTAAGCAGATTAAACCCTGAGAACATCATCCAGCAAAGATATAAAATATAAAAATTACAATAAAAGGAAATGTGGTTTTAACACTCATTTTTAAAATTCCTTAAAGTCACACAATAAATTATTAAGGTCAATCCACAAACTATTACATTTGATATTACTTTAATTGACAGAATACTACATCAGAACACAGTCTGGGCCCAGATAATTAGAATAAACGGAATTTTTTTAATGAGTGATGATCCCAGCATTTATTAAATTATTGTAAACATTCACCAGAATAATCTTTTAGGCCATATATGGTGGCTCACACTTGTAATCCTAGCACTTTGGGAGGCCAAGGTGGGTGGATTGCTTGAGCTCAGGAGTTTGAGACCAGCCTGGGCAATATAGTCAGACACCTATCTCTACAAAAAATACAAAAAATAGCCAGGCATGGTGGCACACGCCTGGAGTCCCAGCTACTTGGGAGGCTGAGATGGGAGGCTGGGATGGGAGGCTGACTTGAGCCTGTGAGGCAGAGGTTGCAGTGAGGTGACATCGTGCCACTGCACTCTAGCCTGGGTAACAGAGCCAGACCCTGTCTCAAAAAAAAAAAAAAAGAGTCTTTTAAACTTTAAACTCGAAGTTTGCCCTTTTGAAATGGTTATCAGTACTTGGCAGTAAAATAAAGCCCATTGTGTATGAATGATACACGTGACACTATTTTTATTCAGAGCTATCTATTATTGTTTTCAAAAATTACTTCACAAAGTGTATATGAGATTTTGAACAGTATCGATGTTGAAAAATGCAAGATTTTAGTCCTTCTAGTGCTAATTTAAAAACTCCTACTTTTTTATTAAAAGTAACCTAAGAGTTTTAAAGATTATATTGAATTACTTCCTAAAATAAGTGAAACACATGTGAAAGTATTTAAAAGAAAAAACCAGTGTCAAGATTTAAAAAATTTAAACAATTGGCAGAAATTGAAGTTTGACTTGCTTGTGTTTTCCACAGCACAGTGACTGAAGAGTAATTCTAAAGAATCTATTTCTAGGAATATATGTGGAGCAGAATTTTTTTCCCTTGAATTTGGCCTTAATCTCATAGTTAATACCTGTCTTTCAAAATGTTTGTAAGTTGTAACATTGCTCATGTTAATTGTCATCATAAATTTATTTTGCAGACATATAACCCAAGGTGTACAAGCCAAAAAGCCCAGGTTACCTCTATTAACATAAATAGAATGCTTAAGAAACTTCAAATAAGGCAGACCACTTGTCTTCCTTCCTAGAAGGCTGCATTTTAAATGCCTTTCTCCACAAATATTCAGAATACAGTCTCAGTAGAGTAAGACCCAATATAATTGTAAAATAAGATCAAAATTCCTCATTATCTCAGACAAAATGTAGAGTTGAATCCAGAAGGCAGCCTGAGAGAAGTGAGTGTTGTACCATTTTAAAAAGCTGCTGTCACCCGGGGAGGCATACAGCTGTCTATTGCCCGGTCTCAGGAACAACGGGAGTGGCCCAGGGTGCCTCCTCACTTAGGAATCTCTGACAGGTTCTATTAAGCGTTATTTCAATAAAGCATGTCAGTCACTGAGTTTGTATGCGCTAGAATTTGGGGGTTGTAGTCAGACCCTCACAAATGGGGGACAACCAGCAGAACATGGGTTATGAAAAGCAAAGGACCCATCCTGAGCCAAGGAAAATCAGTAAACATGTGACCTGGCTTTAGAGCATGAACAGATTTGGCAAGCTGTTGGCCGTAATGGATACACTGACACATGAAAATGTGTCTCCCGTGCAACTCCTCAGGGCTTAGTTCAAAGACCTCAAAAGTGGGAAAGAATTGTTAAAAGGTGGAAAACAGCCTTTCAGCTGCTAAGGAGTTCTGGCAAGTGGTGGGGATAAAGAAGAGGTATGAGGCTGGGTTCCAGAGGCCAGAGGAGCTGGATCAGCACGGAGGATGCAGGGACCGCGTAAATATGTGCACAGGCAGCAGAGTGAACTTTGAGGAACAGACAAACAGTCAAACGGGAAAAGGGAAATGGAAGAAACACGTGAGCAAAAAGTGGTGAAGAAAATGAGAACAAGAAGTTCACAGGACAATGAGGAGAATCTGTCAGTATGTAATAATTCCAACAAGTTAGTGATTATTAATGATCAGCTACCACATTCCTTTTAAAACACAAAAAAACCTATGGCTTGAGTAACTGGCAAAATATGAAGCCAATCAGAAAATGGATTCATTTGCTAAACTATCTATAAGACCTTCACTGTTGGCCAGGCACAGTGGCTCACACCTATAATCCCAGCACTTTGAGAGGCTGAGTGGATTGCCTGAGGTCAGGAGTTTGAGACCAGCCTGGCCAACATGGTGAAACCTCGTCTCTACTAAAAATACAAAAATTAGCCGGGCATGGTGGTGCATGCCTGTAATCCCAGTTACTCGGGAGGCAGAGGCAGGAGAATCACTTGAACCTGGGAGGTGGGGGTTGCAGTGAGTCGAGATTGAGCCACTGCACTGCAGCCTGGGCGACAGAGCAAGAGCAAGACTTTGTCTCAAAAAAAAAAAAAAGACCTTCACTGTCAAAAAACAAAAAAAGTCCAAAGTAGCTAGCATAAAAAAAAAAAGAAAACTAAATTATAAACACTATAAATTTACCAAATAATAATAATAATAACCTTAGGCTTTATCGAGAACTCTAGACTTAATAAATAAACAAACGGGCACCATTGCAAAACTCACACTGCGGCTGCAGGTTTGGATGACAGTGTAGCATGTTTATAGAAATGCAAGTGGCCTACAATAGGGATCGTTTTCTAAAAGCCAATCTCCAACTTGCAAGCAGATTAATAACTGCAATATCCCCTGCTTGCAAGTAACCTGTTGGCCACACTCTCTTGAGTCCAGGTTAATAAGCACTGCTGATTTGTGTAGTCATTTTGTTGTTTGTTGATTTGAAGGCTGATTTTAAAATGGCTTTCACTGAAATTGTTGGCCTTATATTGCAAATTAAGCCCTGGAATTGCCAAATCTCTGACGACCGGTTCATTGCTTCCAAAGAAGGGAATTAACATGGCTACAGCTGTCGTTTCATTGCATTTCTCTTCTCAAGCAGACCAGCAAGGGCAGAGATGGTGTTTAACAGAGGTCGCAAGCCAGATTCTGTCTGCAGACACATTTTGTTTAACCTCCACAGTGATTTTTAAAACGTTGAGCCAATGTTTAAAAATAAGAAAGTTGCCACTTAAAATAGAAATCCAATTTCTGATTTGTCTTGGAAAATTAAAAGCTTTGGCAACACAGGGTCAGCGTTCACGGTTGGCAGCAATTGGCCAGAGGTGAGTGGCGGCAGCATGTTTTTCAAGCAATACTCTCCAGGCCCACAGGTCCCATCCTCCCTACTGCAGACCACAAACCAAAATGTCCTTTCCTTTAAGGAGTCGTTTTAGTTATTGCTACACCCTTGGAACGAAGAGCAGAGCCTCAGAAGCAGTGGGTGCTTGAAAAATATTTAGGTAATGTTGAATGAAGTGATCTCAAGGCAGATGGGTAATATTCATGGGTGGCTCTAAGACAATAGGGAGTGTCCAGGAGCCCTCACAATGTATGCTCCAATTTTAAAAACTCTGCCAATCCTCAGCTTGCACTGCTGTTTCTCTTATAAAGAAAGATTTTCCTCTGTCACTAACAAAAGCAGGGCCACGAGTGTCAAGGAAAATGAGAGCCCACATAGACCCAGCACACTTTACTCATTGATGTTTCTTGCCTGGCTCCTACAGGCATCCGAATTTGAAACTTCTGAGAGAGAGATGAGAGGAGGCCTGGTACCCACAGTGATAAACTGCTCCACCAGCATTCTCCCCCTCATCCTACCCAGTATTTTTCTGCACTAGTATCTAAATCTACATTGAGGAATAGGTAAAAAGAGGAATATAAACTCTGCCTTGGAGAGTCAATAGTTAACACACCATCAGTCTACACAGGAGTAAGAACAGCAGTGTGGAGCGGACTGGAGTGCATGGTTAGGAAAGAACTGCTTCAAATCTCCTGCACACAGAAGAGTTGCTTCACCTCTGAAAATCTCCAGCTGCTCTACAGGATATTTGAGAAATTTTTAAGATTGTGTATATCAGACTTCCAGCTTCCACTGAAGGTGGCCAAAGCTAGAAAGGGCATCATTCCCAAATGTAAAGCAATAAACATCCTAAGTAATATGCGAACTTAGAAATGCTATTAAACTCCTCGGAGAGCTGAGGTCATAGGGTGACAGATTAATCCCAAACCTAGAGACAGTAAAGTGCCTCCAAGGAGTGACAGAACGCAAGCACTTGCTTTCTGGAGCAGGTAGGAGACCCCTTGAGAATCAGTTAGAAGAATTCACCCCAAAATTGTCAATAATTGTCTAAAGTCTGAATGTGGCTTAGTTAGCAGTATGGAACTTGTGTGATCTTCAAACACAAGGGAAATTCATATCTACTCACAGTCTCTTCTCCATAGACCTTCTGGGTGCTCAGAATAAATACTGGGGCAACGTGAGAGCCCAGAGTGGTGCATCCAAATGGGGGGAAACATTTTGACAATTTGACAATGTCTAGACATTGTCCAGGGGACATTTGACAATGTCTGGAGATAGTTTTGTTTGTCACAACTTGGGGGATCCAGTGATTAGAGCCTGGATCTAATGTGGCTAAACATCCTGCAATACATAGACGAGCCTCGCTGTGACAAACTGTCCAATCCATAATATCAATAGAGCTGCTATTGAGAAACCCCGGTCCAGAGAAAGCATCCCTAGTGATGCAGATTTTGTGGAGAGGAACAGAAGCCACTACAGGAACGCACAAAGTCTTACCTGAATATTCCACCTCTACCTCTTCTAAGGAACAGAAGCCTCCTCTGTTGGAAGGGCAATGAACCCTGTTGTACCAAGCCACAGGTTAAGACTCTTTGCTGCTGGGAGAAGAGAATGCAAACATACCCTGTAACCCTGTGGTAGGAGCAAGAAAATCTCCTGGCCTGGATTATTAGAGGTCTCCTACTTGAGGCAGAGGGACAGGTTCACTGAGATGGCCCCATCCCTGAGACCCGGAGACACAGCCCCTGCTTAATTCGGAGGAGAACATCCACACAGCCTGCCAACAGGCTACCAAGCACTGAGTAGCCAGTAATATCAATGTCCTGGTGGAAGAGGAGCAAAAACATAAAGAGAGACGCAATCTAAAGGCAAGTTGCAAAGAAAGGACTTAAACACGGCCAAGCGCAGTGGCTCACGCCTGTAATCCCAGCATTTTGGGAGGCCGAGGCAGGTGAATCATGAGGTCAGGAGACTGAGACCATCCTGGCTGACACAGTGAAACCCCATCTCTACTAAAAATACAAAACTTAGCCAGACGTGGTAGCACGTGCCTGTAGTCCCAGCTACTCAGGAGGCTGAAACCAGAGAATCACTTGAATCCAGGAGGCGGCGGTTGCGGTGAGCTGAGATAGCACCATTGCACTCCCACCTGGGCAACAGAGCAAGGCTCCATCTCAAAAAAATAAAAAATAAAAAATAAATAAAGGACTTAAACCTGAAGTTTAAGCCAACACTGAAGAAACTTCTCCTATTAATAGCCACCACTCTAAGCATGAGTTAAGACTAGAGGAGTTCTCAGCCTGTGACACACTAATGATAGCCCTAACAACAGCAACTACAACCACACCCAGTTCAAGTCCTGTCCTGGCTAGACAGACTGACCCCCACACATTGAAAGACTAACAAAATTAAAGGCATGTCATTTATGGGCTTAAAGAATGTTTATCTCAATATCTACTGTCCTACCCAAAATGACCAGCTTTCCAACAAAGTCAGGTGACAAATAAAAAAGCAAAGGCGGAGTGGAGGGGAGGGGGCACTCTGTCAGATAGACAAAGCAATCAAGAGAAGCAGAATCAGATGTGACCCAGGTGTTGAAACTGTCAGAGAATTAAAAACAACATGATTGATGTGGTAAAGGCCCTAACATAAAAGGTGGACAACATACCTGACTAGATGTGGAATTTCAGCAGAGAGATGACAATTTAAGAAAGAATTAAATGAAAATATGTTAGAAATAATATGGTATGCAGAATGCTATCAGAAACCTCATTAGTAGTCTCAACATGACTGAGGATAGAATCAGTTGAACTCAAACTATCACCAATAGAAATTATTCAAATTTAACCACAAAGATTTTTTTAAATGAGTTTAAAAAAGAGTTAACACAGAGGATCAAAGAGTGATGGGACCAATTCAAATAATGGATGTACCTGTAATTTTGAATGCAAAAGGAGAGGGGAGCACAGGGTAGAAAAACCACTGAAGGAATGGTGGCTAGGAATTCCCTCAAATTAGTGATGGACACCAAAGCTCACATTCGAAGGAACTCACAGAAGACCAACTAGCATAAAACACACCTGGATACCTCATCTATAAACTACTAAAAACCAACAGCAAAGAAAAAATCTTGAAGGCAGGCAGAGAAAAGAAGCGTATCACACACAGAGGAACACACATAAGAATTACAGCAGACAATCAAAAACTATGTGAATCAGAAGGCAGTAAAGGAAACATCTTTACAGAAAGAAAAACAATCATAAATACAAAATTTTATACTCCCAAAAATATTCTTTCAGAAATTATGATGTGGGGCTGGTCGTGGTGGCCCACACCTGTAATCTCAACACTTTGGGAGGCAGAGGTGGGTGGATCACCTGAGGTCAGGAGTTCGAGACCAGTCTGGCCAACATAGCAAAATCCGATTTCTACTAAAAATACACAAAAATTAGCCAGGTGTGATGGCGTGCACCTGTAATCCCAGCTACTCGAGAGGCTGAGGCAGGAGAATCACTGGAACCTCGGAGGTGGAGGTTGCAGTGAGCCAAGATCATGCCACTGCACTCCAGCCTGGGCAACAGAGCAAGACTCAGTCTCCAAAACAAACAAACAAACAAAAAAAAACCAGAAATGACGAAGTGGGATACAAACATGGTGGAATGAAGATTGTCAAATCTCAGCCTTCAAAAAACAACTCTAAAATTGCAAGAAGAAAAGGGTCTAAAGCAGTAATCTCAGTGCTCTGGAAAATGACCAGAGGTGAAAAAACAAATACAGAAAAACATTCATTAATGGAAAACTGCTCAAACTAAGGCATGAATTGGGGGAGTCTATGGGATTCTTGACTGAGGTTGCTCCAGTATCTGCAGTCCCCCACTACCCTGACCTTATTCCTGCTAGACCAGTGTTGTAAAGCTGCCAGGGAAAGTCTGGCCAAAAAAACAACGATTTCACTGTTGGAGGAAGATGACTTCATTTGATGCCAGGGCAGAAAATCCACACCAAGTTGTATTATAAGTGGAAGTAGCAAACTAATGAGAAGCAAATAATGGAAGTCCACGGCTCTACCACCCTGAATTGTAGTCCTACTTGGGTGGAGCAGTGAAAAATTTGACTAACATGAATTTGGCAGGAAGAACCTAGAGATGAGATGGCCAAAGAAGGGCTGGCTGATTGCTCCTCAGGTCTCTGGCTAACTGGGAGGCTGTGCACACGTGCAGGGAAGACTCAAGAGGGCCCAGCTGTCTACACATCCTGCCTTGACTTGGATGCTATGCAAGTCTACAGGAAAGACCCAGGAGGGCCTGGCAGAAAGTAAACTCTGTGAATGTCTGAAAACTGTCTGAATGTTGAATGGGCTCCCAAACCCTCCCACAGATCCGCGAGCAGAAGACAGAAATCTTACTGGTCAAGGTATTTGAGGACAATCATTGGTTGACTACCAAACTATGCAGACACAGAGGAGCCACTAGAAAGCCAGCATAAACTTAACCTTTAATTTTTTCTTAAAATAAGCAGAGACATCAGCAGCCACACATCATGGGGAAGACAGGTTCAACAGGTTAAGTTCCAGCAAGTTACTAAAACCAAGACAAAAGAAAACAAGCAAAACAATCACAACACACAAACAGCAACAATAACAGCGCTCAAGGAAAAACATCGGAATTTTATTTGCTACAATATGTTATCTAAGATGTCTGGTTCTTGACAAAAATTTACAAGACAGAACAAAAGGGAACGTGTGACCTATATTCAGGGAACTAAGTAGTCAATAAAAATTAACTCGGAGTGGATAAGGAGGTTGCATTTAGCGGACAAAGACTTCAAAGCATTTATTATAACTATGTTCAAAGAGTTAACAGAAGTCATGTTTAAAGAATTAAAGAAAAAATCTGACAGAATTAAAATAAAATATAATGATAATTAAAGAAAACATATAATTTTCAAAATAAGAAATTTCAAAAAAAATCATTAACACTCATACACAAAAATAAACCCCAAATGGGTCATAGTCCTAAATGTAAAAGCTAAAACTATTAAAATTCTAGGTGAAAGTTGTTGTGACTTTGGCAGTCTTATTCACAATTAATTACGAGAACAAAGATACAATTCCTAAAAGAAAAAAATTGAAAAAAATGACCTTCAAAATTAAAAACATATTATTACAAGTTTAGCAGCTCAAAACACCCAATTTACTTCTTCACGATGCTGTAGTTCAAAAGTCTGGCAGGGCATGGCTGGTTTGTACTCAAACTGAAATCAAAATGTCAGCTGGCTACACTGTTATCTGAAGCGTGGGGACTTTCATGTTATTCATGTTATTGACAGGATTCAGTTGTTTTCACCTGTAGGGCTGAAAGCCTGCCTTCCTTACTGACTGTCTGTTAGGAGCCACGTTTAACTTCTAGAGGTAGCCACATTCTACATCCTGTGACGTACTCCATCTTCAAGTCAGCAATGGTGTGTACATCAAAACCTTCTTATGCTTTGAATCTCTCTGGCTTCTCTTTCTAACACTATCCAGAGAAAACGTTCTGGTTTGAAAGGGCTTGTGTGACAAAATGTATCCTACCTACATAATCTCTGTACCTTAAGATCGACTGATTGATACTTTAATTACTGCAAAAGCCCTTCACATCAGTACCTAGATGGGATAGATACTGAACCCATCATGGGACATCCAAAGGACAGGAAACTTGGGGAGACATGTTTAAAATTATGCTTACGTAAGTGTAGCATGGGAAGGAAAAAAAAGAAAAAAAAAAAAGGCTTACCAAAATTTCATTAAGAAGGGAAAAGACAAGCCACAGACTGGGAAAAACTATTTTTGAATTTATATACCTAACAGACAACTTATATTCAGAATATATAAACACCACTTGCAATTCAGTAATCAAATGGCAAGCAACCCAGTTACAGGATGGGCAAAAGATATGAATAGACATTTGCTAAGAAGATATACGAATAGCTAATGAGCACATGAAAAGATGTTGAACATCATTAGTCAATGCCACTCTCAGGCATTTCCCCAAATGAAACATAAACACATTTCATACATAAAAATCCATACATGAATATTTTTAGTGGCTTTATTTTAATTTCTAAAAAATAGAAACAATGCTGATTAATGTCCCCCAGCTGGTGAATGGATAAACCATGGTAAAGCATGCAGTAGAATACTGTTCAGTAATAAAAGACATAAATCTTAAAGGTGAAGGAATACAGACTCAAAGCCTACAAAATGTTTAATTCCATATATGCCTTGCTGGAAAAGGCAAAACATAGAGACAGAAAATATATCAGTGGTTACAAGGGCTTGGGCAAAGGGACAAGTTGGCAACAAAGGAATGAAAGGGAATCCAGCATGAATGAGGAGGGAAGTAATGGAATTCTTTCATATTTTGATCATAGTTGTAGTTACCTGAATGTATGCATTTGTCAAAATTCACAAAACTGTACATTAGAAAGGGTGAATTTGACTGTAGGCTAGTTACAGCTTCATCTTAAGAAAGAGAAACGTAATGTATGTAAATTGCTCAGGAAAGAGTAGACTAAATTTTTTTCCAATTTTCGTCAAAGAAATAAAAGTTTATGACAAGAAATAAAATACAACAAAATGGTTAATATAAATCTGCCCCCCACCCTGTTTTTTACTCACCCCAATTCATAACTCATAGAGGTGAATAGTTTCCATCTATTAGGATTTTTGTTTGATGTGATGGTTAATTCTATAACTGTAATTAATATAATTAATGCAATGATATGTATCTTATCATTGATATCTTGTGTATATTATATTGAAATACTAAAGAGTAATAAAATACTTAAATTGTGATTTCTTATTTTTGTGTTATTATATTTCTTATGTTGTTTTCTTAATCTTGTCACAGATTAGAGGTTGAACGACATTACCCAAAAAACAGTCAACATTCTAACCCCCAGTACATGTGAACGTGACCTTATTTGTATGTAGGGTGATCTGGCTTCTCTTTCTATCACCATCCAGAGAAAACTTTCTGGTTTGAAAGGGCTTGTGTGACAAAATTTATCCAATCTACATAATCTCTGTATCTTAAGATTGACTGATACTTTGATTACTGCAAAATCCCTTCACATCAGTATGAGTTCAGATGAAATCATTAAGGTGACTCATAGTCAAAGTGCAACTATTTCCTTATAAAAAGTGGACGTTTGGTGACAGAGACAGAACTGCACATAGGAAGAAAACCATATGAATGTGAAGAAAGAGATGGGAGTGATGCCTCCACAAGCCACGGAATGCCAAAGACTGCCAGCAGTCACCAGAAGCTATGGGGAGGCATGGAACAGATTGTTCCTCACAACCGTTAGAAAGAACTGACCCTGCTGACACCTTGATTTTAGACTTCCAGCCTCCAGAACAGAGAGAGAATAAATCTCTGCTGTTTAAGCTGCCCAGTTTGAGCTACTTTGTTATGGCAGTCCTAGCAGTGTATTACTTTGGTATATTACCATGAATGATTAAAATGTATTTTATTTATACTATTCTTTTTTTCTCTTCTCTCCACATCACTTCCAATTATGTAAGTTACTGGGTATCAATATTTCATATCTTCCAATGGTTGCATTAAATAATATCAAACCTTTATTTGTTATTTCATAGCCTCGAGAGAGAATCGCCTCACTTCTTTCAAAGCATGAGCATTTTAAGGCCCACACCCTTTCTACCCATTTCTTCCCAACATCTCTCTCCAAATCTCTCTCAACTGTACCGTTACTTTGAATTTTCAGGTTGAATATATACATTCTGTCATAACCATAATAATTATAATAACATTTTGTGCTTTTGTTAATTTAAATTTGATTTTTTTATTTTGAGGTCAAATGTCACATTTTATTAATTATATAGGGTATAATTGAACACTTCTGCAATATTCAAAGTAATAGAAAATGCACTAGTAATTCTGGATGACTTTATAGAAACTTACAGATGGAATATGGCATGTAGATCCTGATGGAGTTAGAAATCTATAAAAGAGAGCTAAAACGTAGATTCCTTGATGGTACTAAATAAAGTTGACCCTAGAAAAATCACCAAATAGAAAATAAAATATCATTACACAGGCATACTTTGTCTTCAAAAAGCCTCACTTTCTCCAAATTATATTTCATATTTTCCCAAAATACTACACTTTTTGTTTTGTTTTGTTTTGTTTTTTGAGAAGGAGTCTCACTCTGTCACCCAGGCTGGAGTGCAGTGGTGCTATCTCGGCTCACTGCAAGCTCCGCCTCCCGGGTTCAAGC
>NW_012103809.1:3281861-3291865 GCF_000951045.1 Mandrillus leucophaeus
CTTGACCTCGTGATCCACCTGCCTCAGCTTCCCAAAGTGCTGGGATTACAGGCGTGAGCAACTGTGCCTGACCACCAAATACCATACTTTATTTTCCAAGTTAAGAGAAAATCAAGAAATCAATTCATGCTAATATGTAAATGATTCTTAATGGTCCTTCCAAGGCAACATCTATAATTTTTTTTTAATTTTTATTTGAAGTTCAGGGGTACATGTGCAGGTTTGTTACATAGGTAAACTTGTGTCATGACGGTTTGTGTGCAGATTATTTCATCACCCAGGTATTAAGCCTAGTATCCATTCATTATTTTTCCTGATCCTCTCCCGACTCCAACACTCCACCTTCCAGTAGGCCCCAGTGTTGTTCCCCTTGATGTGTCCATGTGTTCTCATCATTTAGCTCCTACAATAGCCATCATCATTATTATTATTATTATTAGCTCCCACAGTAACCATTCTGATTGGTGTGAGATCTGATTGGTGTGAGATGCTATCTCATTGTGATTTGATTTGCATTGCTCTAATGATCAGTGATGTTGAGCTTATTTTTCATATGATTGTTGGCCACATGTGTGTCTTTTTTTGAAAAGTGTTTATTCATGTCCTTTTTCCACTTTTTTATGGGATTGTTTGTTTTTTGTTGTAAATTTAAGATTCTTATAGATGCTGGATATTAGACCTTTGTCAGACACAGACTTTGAAAAAGTTTTCTCCCATTCTATAGATTGTCTGTTCACTCTTTTGATAGTTTCTTTATTTTCATTATGCAGAAGTTTTTCATCCCATTTGTCAATTTTTGCTTTTGTTGTAATTGCTTTTGGCATCTTCGTCATTAAATCTTTGCCCATGCTTATGTCTTGAATGGTCTTGCTTAAGTGGTCTTCTAGCATTTTTATAGTTTTGGGTTTTACATTTATGTCTTTAAACCATCTTGAGTTCATTTTTGCACATAGTGTAAAGAAGAGGTCCAGTTTCAGTCTTCTGCAAATGGCTAGCCAGTTATCCCAGCAACATTTGTTAAATAGTGAATGCTTTTCCCATTGCTTGTTTTTGTCAGGTTTGTCGAAGTTGAAGATAGTTGAAGGTGGGCAGTTGTATTTCTGGGTTCTCTATTCTGTTCCATTGGTCTATGTGTCTGTTTTTGTCCCAGTATCATGCTGTTTTGGCTACTGTAGGCCTGTGGTATAGTTTGAAGTCGGGTAGCATGATGCCTCCAGTTTTGTTCTTTTTGCTTAGGATTGCCTTGGCTATTTGGGATCCTTTCTCATTCCACGTGAATTTTTAAGTAGTTTTTTCTAGTACTGTGAAGAATGTCAGTGGTAGTTTAATAGGCATAACATTGAATCTATAAATTGCTTTGGGCAGTACGGCCATTTTAACAGTACTGATTCTTCCTATTCATGAGCATGGAATGTTTTTCCATTTGTTTGTGTCATCTCTGATTTCTATCAGTAGTGTTTTGTAGTTCTCCTTGTAGAGATCTTTCACCTCCCTGGTTAGCTGTATTCCTCGGTATTTTATTCTTTTTGAGGCAGTTGTGAATGGGCGTTCATTCCTGATTTGTCTCTCAGCTTGACAGTTGTTAGCGTATAGGTATGCTAGTGACTTTGACACATCAGTGTTGTATCCTGAGACTTTGTTGAAGTTATTTATCAGTTTAAAGAGCTTTTGGGAAGAGATGATGGGGTTTTCTAGATATAAGATTATGTTGTCAGCACACAGGGATAGTTTAACTTCCTCTCTTCCTATTTGGGTGCCCTTTATTTCTTTCTCTTGCCTGATTCCTCTGGCCGGAACTTGTAATACTATGTTGAATAGGAAAATGTTAGTTTTCTATTCAGGGGGTACATGTGCAGGTTTATTACAAGGGTATATTTCATGATGCTGAAGCTTTGGCTTCTATTGTTCCCGTCATCCAGGAAGTAAGCATAGTACCTAACAGAATGGTTTTCAACCCTTGCACCCCTCCCTTCCTCTGTCCTTTTGGAATCACTGGTGCTTATTGCTCCCATCTTCATGTCCGTGTGTACCCAAGGTTTAACACACTTGTCAGTGAAAACATGCGATATTTGGTTTTCTGTTTCCACATTAATTTACTTAGGCCTCCACTTTAATGGCCTCCAGCTGCATCCACATTGCTGTAAAGGACATGACTTCATTCTTTTTATGGCTGTATAGTATTCCATGGTGTAAAGGTACCACAGTTTCTTTACCCAATCTACCACTGATGGGCACTTAGCTTGATTCTATGTCTTTGTTATTGTGAATGGTGCTTCGATAAACATGAGTGCAGGTGTCATATTTTTGTGCTTTGTCTGCAATTTATTCTAAAAACCAAAACCTTATAACAGCCTTCTCACTATCACTATATTAATACTGCTTACTGTAACATCATGTAGTTGCTAAGTTCAGTGTCATGGCTCCTGTACAACTCAAAGGAGAATAGACCCAGCAACAAGGTTAAATGGCCTCTTTCATCTATAATTTGTTTGCCTCCCTTCCCTGTACATTTTCTTTCTTCACTCTTTCTGTGAAAATTCAATTTATCAAATGTTTCATTCCTTGAGTTAAATCTCTGCATCATTTAATAACATTTTCCATACTTTCTGAATCTTTGACTTTTTTTCCTGCATTCTGGGACATTTTCTTAACTTTGTCTTCCAACTTCTTGTGTGTGTGTGTGTGTGTGTGTGTGTGTGTGTGACAGAACATTGCTCTGTCACCCAGGTTGGAGTCCAGTGCGCAATCTTAGCTCACTGCAATCTCAGCCACCTGGGCTCAAGCAGTTCTCATGCTTCAGCATCCTGAATAGCTAGGATTACAGGAGTGCACCACGTCCAGCTAATTTTTCTATTTTCAGTAGAGACAGGGTTTCATCACATTGGCCAGGAAGGTCTTGAACTACTGGCCTCAAGGGATCCACCCACCTCAGCCTCCCAAAGTGCTGGGATTACAGACGTGAGCCAACTGGACCCAGCCCCAACTTCTTTATTGACTCTTTTTCATAATTGTTATTATACTTTTAATTTTAAATAGTTCATTTTTGTTATCTGATGCTTCCTTTTTTGGCACCATATTATTGTTTTATGGATGTAAGGTTTTCATTTTTCTGAGAGTTTTTGCTTTGGTTTGTTTTGTTTTAATGTCTCCAATCTCTCAATTACCTCCTTCTCCCCAGGATAAGTTTCTCAGTTTGGTTACCATTGTCCTTCTATTTCATGTTGCTGTTTTTCCTCGCGTTGTTGATGGTCCTTGCTTATAGGCTGATGGCTGATGGACCTTGACTGACCATTCATAGTTAAGTATGAGAGAAGTGAAAGACTAACAAATGCTTGTGTATATGAGTACTCTTCTGTTTAGGGTAGGAGGGCATCACTTTAGGGTAAGATGATGAGGAGGAGGACATTAAACTGTCCTCTCCCACTTAAGCATGAAGAACCAGTATTCGTTATACTTGCCTAAAGGTTTCCAGACATTTGCTTCAAAATGTTTAAAGAAGAATATTCTGAATTTTTTCTTGTAGGGAAATTCCTGTCACATGATATGACAATACAATAATATATAATATATGGTTTTCAATTACTTTTCTTGTTTTCATACTCCCAAAAACAACTTTGAAATTTTAGATGACTTCTGGTTGATGCACAAAATTTCCTATCATAAGTTTGCTAGAAATGTGACTTCCAGCATGCTATAAATACTAAAATTTTAAAATAATCCTGTTACATAACTTTTATCACTCATATAAATGTATCCAGTGGAATATAAATACAGTAGTATTTTATACCCTCTCTTATCCATTTTCAACATACATGAACTCGCTATTTTTATTGTTGATAGTTTCATAATACTTCTTTTTTGACTTGGGTTTCCATTTTACTTCCCTTACAGAATTTTATGACTTTATTTTAAGGTATTATATATTTGTGCTTGAATAAATACTTATTTTGTTGAACACTCTTTATTACATCTGCAACAAAAATATTTATGTAAATTAAAATAACTTTCTATATTCTATATGTATATAATACACTATTAACTTTTTTCCTTCTCAATTCAACTATAATTAGTTCACAAATGAGAAAAAAATATAACTGCAGTATACCACAAATATTTATAAATAATTGTCAAACACATAAAGTATTATTATTTTAAAAAGTGCCTCCAAATTAAAGAAACGGGAAAGGGTCACTGCGTCCAGTTCTGCAGGTTGTACATTGCACAACTCAGGGGAGCACCATTCTAATCAAAATGTGTGAGCTGAGTGTCCCCCACGAAGTAGTGCGGCTGTGCACATATGTGCAGCAGTCTTGGGTGGTACTTTTTTTAATAACATCAGTTCATTTGTCTATGGAGAAATATTACTGACCCATATTTCTGCATCAACTTTGTTGCTATTTTTCTATGGGAATGGAAGGAGTTTCATCATGATTTCATCATCATAGTGTCATCAGAAATTATTTGTAATGCTCTATGAGTTGGCCTCTCAGGGTTGTTGCTATTGCTTTTGTTGATGTTTGGCACCTGGGCGTTTCACTATAATAACATGAGAAGTGGGGAAGAGGTACGCCTGCATTTTGAGCAGTGATTGTAAGAAGACAGATGGGAAAGAACAACCAGTGCTTTCTAAGACAGATCAGCTTTAGAAAAAGAGGACACATGGAAGATGAAAATCTTGAAATTAATTACTTTAAAATTATCTACGTTTGAAGATCTCTGTACCACTTTATATGTAGGAGCACATGTTGTGTGTATGTGGTATGGTGGGGGGTAGGGGAAAACTCTGGTTTTGTTCTCAACTTTCAATTAAACCTTGCATTTGCAGCTGTACTCTGATCTACTGGCCAACTCTCTGGGATTCTCCTGAGTACCCTGGCTCCCTCTTTCCCAGACAACTTCTCTAGGCTATCGCTTTTCTTATTTTGCTTTATCAGCCAATGGTGGATCAACTCTTTTTCCTTTTCCAGAAATGTACTGTTCTCGCTTCCCTGCAGTACCTTCCCTCCTGTTCTGCATGCTTTCACTAATGCTTTACTAGTCTTTGAATGAAAGCTCAAGAGAGATGAGAAAAATAGATATTGTGAACCAAAAACTCATAGAAAGATCCAATAAATGTTATCATATTTACTAGCTAATCTAAATGGACCATTAAACTATGCTGTACTCAGAGCAGCAAAGGTCTTCTCTGGGCCATTCCAGACAGCCCAGCCACTTCTTCCACTACTCAGCCTGATCATTGCACCGCTAAAATGAGCTTTGGCTAACACAGCATTATATTAATGAGCATTATATTAATGAGCCAGACCGTGATTGAAGTGTAGGCTTAAGGTCAGTGAATAGAAGCCTATACCTGCCTTACCCAAGCAAGAATTTAATTGGAATTTCCCTAGCACCAGATCGAAGAAAAATCCCAAACTCGATTTATGAGATCATATCAATAGGGGAAAACAGATCACTTTTAGCAAGCCCATGGCTTTCAAAAACACACCTGTTTCTTTGTTATTGATAGTATAATTAATCGATCTCTAGAATCTGATTGAAAACATTGGGCTATAAATCATGCCATATGAACAGTCCCAGATGTATCACTGCTAGTAATTCAAAGCATATTTCAACTGCCCATGGCACGCATTTCAGGATTAGTGTCACATTTGGATTCACAAGAAACGGCCGGGGCTATTTGTTTATATGGTCACATTTCTACCTTTCATTTTACTTCATATTCAACCTGACACTGGCTATACATATCAATACACACGTCAACGTGGGTTTATATTTCTTTGTCAGGTATCTGGGAACAAAACATTGGTTGACTCACACGTGATGGGAAATTAATGTCATGAAATGACACTTTCGCTACTAAAAGAAACAAACATTATTCACTGTGCCCACTACCTGAACTTGTCATCTAAGTAGAAATGTTCTTCATCATCAAGTTCATTGCTAGGATAGTCTATGTTTATTCCCAAGGCCCGCATTTACTTGTCTTTCAATCTTTCAATGTATATTTATTGAGCACCTACTATATATATGAAAGATACAATTTTAAGTGCAGTGGGTGACAATGGTCCCTGTCCCTAAGGAAATTACAGCCCAGGGGGGAAATGACTAGTATATAAATACTAGTATCAAATAGATACTGCAGCAATGAGATAAAAGTGACACAGCTAGTCACAAAGAGCCTAAAGCTCTCAAAAAAAAAATTAGAGTGAGGTAGAAAAAAAAAATCATACCCCCTGGAAGTGTATATGTTAATATTGTGGTAATTGCTTAGAGACTAGGGCTTTCCTTGTATTATTTCATTGAATCCTCACCACAACACATGAGGAAGCTATATTATCCCTGTTTTAGAGATGAGGAAATTGAAGCAGCAAGAGGTTAGCTAAGGTGCCCAAGGCCACATAGTAAGTCACGCATCCAGGTTTCCAAGGCAGGTAAGCTTGAGCCCCTAGCTTAGTTGTTCTGTGTTAGGCCATCCTTTCATCACTCTAAAGAAATACCTGAGACTGGGTACTTTACAAAGAAAAGAGATTTAATTGGCTCATGTTTCTGCAGATTGTACAAGCATAGCACCAGCATCTGCTCAGCTTCTGGGGAGACCTTTACTCATGGCAGAAGGCAAAGCAGAAACGCGTGCATCACATGGTGAGAGCAGGAGCAAGACAGAGAGAGGTGGGGGAGGTTCTGCACACTTTTAAACAACCAGATCCCACGGGAAATTACTCACTATCACCAGGACAGCACCAAGTCCTATGATAAATCCAGCCCCCAAAACCAAACACCTCCCGCCAGGTCCGACCTCCAAACTGGGGATTACATTACAACCTGATATTTGGGTCGGATAAATATCCAAACTCTATCACTCCTCTATTACTTCTGGGAAAGCAAATGAAAAGTTTACTGTGGCTGAAAAATGTGTTTTTATCCTTCTGTATAACTGAGGGAGATTTAAAGCCTCCTAAGTGAGTTTTGACTAATATGCACATTTCTACATTCTCCAATAAAAGTTCTGAACTGGCCCAAAGCATTCATATACATAAACTAAAACTAGCTGCTGAAAATTGCATCAGATGTAAAGAATATATGGAAATGACCCCCATTTTCCTGGCTCACGTGACTTCATATTCCAGCTGTCAGTTAGGAAACCGGGAGAGGCAATTCACAGCTGTTTGAATTCTATCTTTTTCTAGTTCCCAGCAGACTGTAAAATATTCAGTCTGACCAAACTATTTCTTTGGCTCTACTTTTGTAATTCCCAAAATTAAAACTTCAAACACACACAGAGAGAGAGAGAGAGAGATTTTCACACACATGGGCTTTTTGTAGCTTGCTGTTAGAAAACATGTTCATGAAAAAGATAATTCACTTTGTCTACCCTCTGAATATTATCTAAAGGGAGTTCTCATCTGGAACTCACCTTACTTTTTGTCTTGTGCTGTATATTCTCATTTCAATGGGTAAAGCCAAACCAAGATCGTAGAATTGCCTCTATATTTTAAATACCCATTTTTGAATCTATGAAGATTATCAGACTAACATAACCTTCTCAAACAGGGTTTATTGTTCTAGACCCATTTTCTGTTGTTTTATGTCTCCTGGGTCACTGAGATCCTGACAGCATGTATTCTAAACCAGTGTTTCTCAAGGCTTAGTGTGCATCTGAGTCACGTAGAGGGCAGCTGGGCCCAGCCCACTGAATCTCCATCAGTAACAAGATTGCAGGTGATGCTGATGCTGCTGGGGCAAGGACAAGCCCGTGAGAACCACTGTTTTAAACCAACCTGAATAAGAAAGAGCACTGGACTAAGAGTCAAGAAACCTAGACTCTGATCCTAGATCTGCCACTGTCTGGCTGTGTGGCCTCGGACACAAGTCATTTAACCTCTCTGAGACTCCATTCCCTCATTAAATGGCGTGCTTTAACTAAGTAACTAATTAAAATCCCGTATCATTTCATAGTTTTATAACTGAGCCAAGATAGATTATACTCTACCATGCCCACCAAACAATTTGAGGGGTCCATGCTTAAGAGTTAACATAGTCACTGTGTTTGAGAAAATACATATGTTTTCCTCCCATACTGTTAAGTTCTGCTGTTATACACTATACATATGTTTCTAAAACATCATCCCGCTACGCAAAATTGTGCAATAAAAAAGGAGTTGGGGAACAACACTCAAAAATTTCATCAATGTCTTATAGGATAAAAACAAATTAGAAATGTAATAAAGACAATATCACACATTCATATCTGTTAAATGGTTAAGAAATGCATAAAGAGGCCAGGCGCGGTGACTCACACCTCTAATTCCAGCACTTTGGGAGGCTGAGGCAGGCGGATCACGAGGTCAGGAGTTCAAGAGCAGCCTGGCCAACATAGTGAAACCCTGTCTCTACTAAAAATACAAAAAAAAAAAATTAGCCGGGCATGGTGGCGGGCGTGTGTAAACCCAACTGCTCGGGAGGCTGAGGCAGGAGAATCGCTATCACTTGAACCTGGGAGGCAGAGGTTGTAGTGAACCGAGAACACACCACTGCACTCCAGTTCAGACGACAGTGCGAGACTGCATCTCAAAAAAAGAAAGGAAGAGAGAGAGAGAGAGAAAGGAAGGAAGAAAGGAAGGAAGGAAGGAAGAAAGGAAGGAAAGAAAGACAGAAAGAAAGAAAGAAAGAAAGAAAGAAAGAAAGAAAGAAAGAAAGAAAGAGAGAGAGAGAATGAGGGAGGGAGGGAGGGAGGGAGGGAAGGAAGGAAGGAAGGAAGGAAGGAAGGAAGGAAGGAAGGAAGGAAGGAAGGAAGGAAGGAAGGAAAGGAGAAGTGCATAAACACTGCAGTCCATGTAGCATTTAACTTGAAAAAGACTGGAGGTTTGTCATGGAAGTGGGCTGGGAAGGGTGACAACTGATGAGTTTTTGTGAGGTGTTGAAAGGAAAGTAATCTGGAATTAGACAGAAAGCCATCACAGCAGATGTGAATAGACGTGGCTCATTGTCCTTGCTTCCAGCATTAGCATAGACAACACAGTTAAGTCATCTCTAGCAGTCTTTAATCCTGGAGGATGTTTTCCTGTCTTTGCAAGGTAGGTCCTTCAAGGCATATGTGTATAATATAATAGATGCTGTATCATTAAAATTGAAATTCCGATCCAATGTGAAGTCTTCTTCTTCCTTACCTTCTCTATCACTCCTGGAAATTCTTTGATGGTTTTCTTATCAGCATTTATGGTTTTTCCCAACAGCAGAAGACTTTGGAAATTGTAGTGCTATTTAAAAATGCTACATCAACCACTGCTGGCACATCAAGTACCCATAATAAACCACTTCTGCAGGATTTGGTAATTGTCATTTAAGCTCTTTGAATCTACACTGTGTTTTCCTTTTGCAGGAACTGCTCAGCAATTTGAACCAAAACACTTACATTTGTCTGGAATATGGAAAGAGATTTTTTTTCCCTTTTAGTATAGAGAAGGTCACAAATGTGAAGGAGTAGGAAAAGATAACCTTTGTGGATAAAGCTAGCTGGCAGATGTTTGAAATGTGTGTATGTTTGGGCATTTGTGTATTACTACATGGTTTGGTTTGCAGAAGAATTGTGGATAAGCAAATTCAAAATTCATGTTTGACTCAAATGATTCTCTAATTTGTCATGCACGTTGAAACAAATTCACGTTTTCAAAACAACTGTTAGAGCGAACTGACTGTATTTTGATGACAAACATTAAAATTTTGATATGAGAATCACTATATGTCATGGGTAGAATATCAGAAATCTACCAAAATCTCTCATATGTGGGACTGAACACATTTAGGAAATGACTTCTATGAGATGGGAAACAATCCAAGAGAGTTATAATTTTAATATAACTAACTAGTCACACCTTAGACACAAATAAAAGACCTGGGTGTGGAAGGTCCTGACTCAGGAGCTCACCGAGGAAGGTCCTGACTCAGGTATTCACAATGTCTATTCAAATGCTACCTGAGTGGGCGAAGGATATGAACAGACA
>NW_012103809.1:3292770-3294720 GCF_000951045.1 Mandrillus leucophaeus
AATAAAAAATAAATAAATAAATAAAAGAATTTGGGAGGTTTCTAGTTTGAGAATATTAGCAATAATTATGAAATTTTTGTGTGTCTTTTGGTCAAAATATATTGAGAATATACCTAGCAGCAGAATTGCTAAGTCATAGAATGTATATGTGTTCCATTATAGCAAACATTGCTAAACAGTTTTCCAAAGGGGTTGTACCAGTTTATATCCCCACCAAAAACATTCAAAAATGTTGATTGTTCTTGACTTTGTCATATCAGATAATGTTTTAAAGTTTAGCTATCCTAATGGATGTGTAGTCATATTTCCTTATGGTATTGATTTGCATTTTTACAAATATATGATGAAATTGAGTACCTATGGTACTCAAATACTACCTATTTGAGTACCAAATAGATCATAGGCTTATGATCTATTTGAATATCCTCTTTCATGAAGTGTTTAATATTTCATCTGTTTTACTAAATGTGTGGTCTTTCTTTTTCTTATATATCTGTATGTATTCTTAACATATACACGATAAACACATATTATAAAACCTTTAAAAAAATGCTACCTGAGATAGTTTCTGAGGATGCTCAATGACATAGAGGCATTTCCACAGAAACTGAAGTTTTCGACAAAATCTGCTCTTTTTCTTCTCTTCAATTACCTGTCAGAGAACATGGTATTTATCTCTTTCCAAAATTTCATAAATTGAAACCAGTTTCCCTTTGATTACCCTTGTGTAAGACCTTTAAGGGAATTGTTTTCCCACACTTATTATGAACATTTTAATAGAATGTGAAAAAATGGAAGATTTTTCAGAAAACAGCCATAGGAAGTATGAAAGATGTGAAAATATTTCCTAAAAGCATAGGAAGCATCTGCAGGGGTGATTCAGGCTCTCAGCAGAAAAGACAAAGGAACATTTTAATAAGCCTAGGATCATTCCAGAGTCCTCTCTTGATCTTATGCCCCACATTCTGTACATCAGGAAATCCTGTTGGCTCCACCTTCAAAATCCATCTACTATCCTGTAACCTCTTACCACCCCCATTGTTAGTACCCTGGACCAACCCACTACCAACATCTCCTTAGAATAAGAAACTCCTAACTAGTCTTCTTGCTTCTTTTTTGACCCCTTGCCCCGGGCTAGTCTCAAACTATAGTCCTACTTGTTCTTTGAAGCTATGCCATTGTTCCACATTTTGTTCAGGATAAGACAACTCATCTCCTATGACTCTGTCTCTCTCATTACACTCCAGTCACATCGTCCTCATTGATGTTCCTGGAACATGCCAGGCATGCCCCACCCCCTACCTTGAAGATTTTGCTAAAATGTCACTACCTCAAGGAAACCTACCCTGACCAATATTTTTAAAAATTGAAAGGACTCTTCAACACACACACACACATACACACTCACACTATTAATTCCCTTTATACTGCTCTTCCCCCCAATACCCCGCAATATTTATCTATTTGCACCAGGCCAGATAACTTACTTTTTACCATGATTATTGCATTTTCATGTCTTCCTCTCATTCTTCTGTAAGTGCCCTGAAGGCAGGGGTCTTTGCTGTCTCACTGACATATTAAGTAAGTATGACATATTAAGTAAGTATGACATATTAAGTATCTCACCTACATATTAAGTATTAAGTACATTAAGTATTAAAAACAGTACCTGGCTTATAACATGTGCTTCATAAATACTGAAGGAACAAACCACTTTCAAGTTTACGGAAGTTAATACGAGGAACAAGTCAATTTCTTTGACTATAGAAGTCAACTTCTTTCACTGTCCTCCACTACAGAGAAAAACCAAAAGAGAGACACAAAGAGAGACAGAGAGAGAGAGAGAAAACAAGAAACAAATAAAAAGACAATAATAAAATAAGAAAAAGGTTTTTTGACAATAAGAGAAAGCAAAACTATTAAAATTAGCTGTCAACAACTATCAAAATA